>NC_047507.1:36244909-36544909 GCF_902827115.2 Pseudochaenichthys georgianus | reverse complement strand
GTTCTAACGCCTCATGTGGACGTCATGCACACACCTCCACTCATCCCCTGAGCGCGCACGTGCCTCATGATGAGAGTCGGAGTGAAACGCAGCGTGTGGAGGCTTCCTCACAGCCCTTTCGCTCTAGGCCGACCTTGGGTTGCCTCACGGGCAGTGAGGGCTTTGGCGTGGCTCGTCGCCATGACGACCACAACACATCTCGAGCATGTGCGCTCGCTCTCAGAGTGGCAGCACGTGTGTCTGATGGACAGATGGATGAGCAGGCTGATCAGCAGAGGGCACACCCTGCAGTTCGCCTCTCCCCCCCCCCACAGTTCAATGGGATACAGGAAACACTCCTGTCATCCCAGGAACAATGTCTTGCGCTCCAGTCAGAGCTGCGGGAACTCCTGTTGAAAGAGGCTATTTCCAGGGTTCCTCAAGGGGAAGAAAATCAGGGGTATTACTCCCGCTATTCTCTTGTCCCGAAAAAGACAGGGGGAAAGAGACCCATCCTCGATCTGTCAGCTTTCAACGAGGCAATAATGAAAAGGCCTTTTCACATGCTGACGATGAAACAGGTGCTAGAGTGTGTTCACCAGGGAGACTGGTTCACCTCTATAGACCGTTTGCCGTTTGGTTATTACCTGGCTCCTCGCACCTTTTCAAAGTGTGTAGAGACAGCGCTGCAGCTGCTACACAGAGGAGGGATGAGAGTACTGTTTTACCTGGACGACCTGCTGTTGCTGGCTCGCTCCAGGGAGGAAGTTGCTTTACAGACGATACAGCTCGTATCGCATCTGTCAAAGCTGGGTTTTCGTAATAAACTGGAAGAAGAGCTGCCCTCTTCCCTCCCAGAGTATTATTTACCTTGGTGTGGAATTGAACTCAGCCCGCATGAGAGCGCAACTCTCACAGCAGAGAGTGGAGGCACTGACAGCTCTCCTTCGACGCATCACACCCCGCAGCGTGGTTACAGCCCTCTCCGTGATGCAGCTGCTTGGCATGATGGCAGCCGACCACGGGGTGATTCCCCTGGGTCTCCTTCACATGAGGAGACTCCAGAGGTGGTTTATTTGCCTACGCATCGACCCCATGCGACAGAAGAGGCGCATGGTGGCCATCCCTCCTTCCGTGGGTTCAGACTTAACCTATTGGAAAAGTCCCCACGTCCTGTCAGCGGGTGTGCCCCTGGGCAGAGTTACGTCACACATCTTGGTGTTCACAGACGCATCTCTCTCAGGGTGAGGAGGAACGTGTATGTCGCAGGCAGTGGGGGGACAGTGGCCGGCTCACATGTCCCTCCACATAAACGTGCTGGAATTGCTCTCCGTACGGAGAGTAATTCAGCATTTTGCCCCGTTGCTGCAGAATCAGCATGTGTTGATTCGCACAGACAACAGAGCCGTGGCAGCCTACATCAATCGCCAGGGCGGAGTACGCTCAGCGCAGCTTCTGAACACAGCCAGGCGGCTGTTGATCTGGGCGCGCACACACTTGCTCTCCATCAGAGCAATGTATGTTCCCGGCGAATTGAACAGAGGGGCAGACCTCATGTCCAGAGGAGGTCGTCGCCAGGGGGACTGGAGCCTCCATCCTGAACTGATCTCCCAGGTTTGGATCTGTTCGCCGCACGCGGGAACGCGCAATGCGCCCTCTGGTTCTCCCTGAAAGCGCAGGACCACCACCCCCTGGGGGTGTACGCGTTCACACATCGTCCATGGGCCAGGGGCACCGTTGTACGCTTTCCCACCAGTCCCGCTGCAGGAGGAGCGGCTGTCAATGATTCTAATTGCCCCGGAGCGCACGGGTGCTTCCTGGTTTCCATTCCGACAGCGTACGCTGTCAGGCAGGCCGTGGGAAATTCCGTGGTGCGGGGATGCTCTCTCGCAGGTGGAGGGAGCGATCATCAGTCACCCAGTGATAGGCCAGCACTTATGGGCATGGCCCCTGAACAGGAAAACTTAGAGGGGTTGGGCCTCTCTCAAGATGTTGTACATACCATTCAGGGAGCCAGGGCCGCGTCTACCAGAGCGTCCTACACAGCCAAGTGGACAGTGTTCCAGCGTTGGTGTGTAGAAAGAAGCCTGGCCCCCATTACGTGCCCCCTGCCTCACGTGCTGTCATTCCTCCAGCTGTTGTTGGACAGGAATTTGGCCTTCAACACAATCAAGGTATATGCAGCTGCCATATCATCTTGTCACGTGGGTTTCGGGGCTGGGACGTTGTTCAGTCACCCCCTGACGAAACGTTTTCTTCAAGGAGTACGAAGACTCAGACCTGTGTCACGCGCACTGGCGCCTCAGTAGGATTTGGCTTTGGTGTTACGCGCACTAAGCAAAGCCCCATTTGAACCTTTAGATCAGGTTCCCTTTAAAATGTTGTCAGCCAAAATAGTACTGCTTTTGGCTCTAACATCCGCAAAAAAGGTGAGTGATTTGTCTGCTCTCTCTGTGGCTCCGTCATGCCTCCGGATCCAAGGAGATAGCAGTTCAGCTGTTTTACGCCCTAACCCGGCTTTTAGGTCAAGAGTGATCACCTTGGATGGTTTTTTTCGCCTCCTCACAGATCGGAGGAAGAAGCCACGTCTCATCTCCTCTGTCCTGTGCGCGCGCTGTCCTGCTATGTGCCGTGCACGGCTGCCTTGCGCCGTTCTCAGCGCCTGTTTGTGCATTATAGAGAGCGCTCGATCGGGCAACCTCTGTCTGCACAACGGCTGTCACACTGGCTGTGTGAAGCTGTGTCACAGGCATATGTCTCCTCTGGGGTGGAGCCCCCGGAGAACATCAGAGGAATTTCCTCCTCCACGGCTTTGCACGGAGGAATGTCAGTGGAAGACATTTGCACTGCTGCATCTTGGTCTTCCCCCTGTTCATTTATTCAATTTTATTTGAGGGATGTCTCCCATTCCTCTCTGACACACCCTGTACTGGGTGTCCTGTCGGAGCACGCGCAACAGAAAATGCTACAACTACTGTCACAAACTGGATGAATGTGAAGTATTTTGTTAAAGGAGGATGAAAGCGTAATTAAGGAGCACTATTGGAGTGATGGTTATTGGACTCAGGATTAATTTATTTGGATTCCCGCTATATGAAGAAATTAAAGGACGGCGCAAGTGGAAACAATTCACAAAGGGATTAAACTGTTTAAAACACATGCTCAAAGTAAGCCGGATTTTGCCGATGTGTTTATGTGTTTAAATTCGGAAATAATCTACAAAATGGAGGAGACCGATCTGATCGGAGCAACTGTGACAAATAATCCAACTGAAACCGGCATGGACAATGACTATGTTTTAAAAATGCGCTTATCCAGACAAAGCCTGGTTTGGACACTTTATGGGCATTAGAAACATTTATATTAAAGAAATAATTATACATTTCTGTCTTTTTATGCCTTTAATACTAACTTGAATTTTTATTAAAATTAATTAGTCAATTATTTTTTATATTTTATTGTAATGTAGAGACAAGGCTTTTAGTGAAAATCATGTATTGCCTTACAATTATATGTAAAAAAAAAGAAAGTCTAAATATGATATTTGGCCTCAAATCATCTGAGGTCTGGCGCCCCCCCCTGCGATATTTGGCACCCCCCAGGTTGGGAACCACTGCCTTAGAGGGCTATGCCAATACTCATAGAAGCTGGAGTTACAGTAGGTAACTTCAGTTCTTATTATAGACACATGCATTTCCAAACATTTGGTCTACCTATGCTGTAAAATGTATTATCTCTTCGATTTGAACACGGCATCTATTGCACATCTGTCCGTCCTGGGAGAGGGATCCCTCCTCTGTTGCTCTCCCTGAGGTTTCTCCCATTTTTCCCTTTAAACTGTGGGGTTTTCTCTGGAAGTTTTTCCTTGTACGATGTGAGGGTCAAAGGGCAGAGGGTATCGTATTGTCATACTGATATTCTGTACAAACTGTGAAGTCCACTGAGACAAATGTAACATTTGTGATATTGGGCTATATAAATAAACATTGATTGATTGATTGATTGATTGATTGATTGATTGATTGACCTGTTCACACAAATAATATTGAGACAAATATACATCCATAGATTTGAAAAGTATTACTTTTATCTATCTTGCTTTGTTTTGGTACTGTGACAACCCTGTGGTTGTCCACCATGTGGTGCTGTTGTAACCTGGGTTTTCCTTGTAATCAGCAGTGATGATACCCACCTGTGGCACCTGGTTCCAGTATTTAAGAGGGCTGCAGAACAGATTCTCGCTCTCTCTCTCGGCTGCCCTGCTCGGTGCACCAGGCCAGCGCTCCTCTGTGTGTTGAATTGTTAGTTGTAAACCAGTGTGTTGGGATAAATAAATTATTGTTTTGGGCAACTCCTGTGTGGAACTGTTGTCCGTTTGTTACAAGCAGAGCCAGTTTGTAACTTATGGAGGCTCGTCCGATCCAATAACCAGGTGATATTTGTCTACTTGCTTTGTCTGCCTTGATTGTGTAGACAGTTTGTTCCTGGTTTAGGGCATTAAGGAGTAACTTTGGAATTACCTTTCCTCCTAGGCATAAGCAACATCTCCTTTAGGGGAGCTTGTTGGTTTGTTATTTTTGTTTGTTCTTTTTTTCTGCATAAACATGATTAAACATGTTGTACGTCCGTGACTGTCTTGGTGAGTAACAGCTTCGCTGGGGCTTTACCGGGTCATTGGGTAAGTGTTTAAAACACCTGTCGTGGCATGCATGAATACTAGGGTGAGATAAGATAGTTAGTATTGGATAGCCAGTTAGCTAGGGGAGAGGTATTCTAGAGTTAAAAAATATTTAAGGGAGTTTGCATAATCATGGCTACATTGATGGATTTTGTTAAGTGTCCCAGTGTGGAACTGCTGGAAAACTGTACCAAAGACCAACTATTAAAGATTGCAGAGCGTTTTGAGGTAGACGTTCCAAAGCAGGGTCGTAAAGACACCATAGTGACTACGTTACAGGCCCAGTTGGTGCTGCAAGAAGTTCTGCCAGCAGTGGCTGTCAATGGTTGTTCCGAGGATGAGTTGGCTGAGAAGGCAGCTATAAATACAGGGTGGCAGAGAGGTGCAGGTTTTTCTTTGTCTGACTTTGGTGAAATGACATTTGAACAGAGAAAGGAAATAATGCTGCTGCAGTACCAACAAGAGAGTGAACGTGAGGAACTAGCACATGCTCATGAGGACCGGGCTAGTGCTCGTGAGCAGGAAACGGAGTGTTTAAGGTTAACTACAGTGGTGCGGGAAGCTGAATTGCAACAATAGATAGAACTGCTAACAGAGCACTTATATACTAATAAAGGACTGGCTTATCTATAGCCAGTTGAGTAGCACTTGAAATACTTGGCTCTATGAAACCTGATGTACTTATATGATTCTGTTTTCTTCAAGGTTGTGTCTTCCTGGTCGAATGTACTTATTGTAAGTCGCTTTGGATAAAAGCGTCAGCTAAATGCAATGTAATGTAACCAGAGCATTACAACTTGGACCTCATCCAAGACGGTGCGCTTTTTCCTTGGGTGTCCCCAGCAGCTTTTGATGTAGCTTATAACCTAAGGTTGTCACCGAACTTTGATGAGAAGACTAGATACTTTTTTTGGACTTTTTGAGCGGATTAGCCAAAGACAACACTGGTCTGATTCGGAGAAAACATTGCTATTACTGTGTGTGTGTGTGTGTGTGTGTGTGTGTTAACTGGTAGAGCTCAAGAAGCATTTTCTGCATTAAGTTTGGCTCACAGTGAAGATTACTTTAGGGTAAAGACTGCAGTGCTAAAAGCTTATGAATTGGTGCCTGAGGCCTACCGTCAGCAGTTAAGGAAGTCAGAAGGGCAGACATATGTGGAACTTGTTCGGGAACTGACGATAGAATTCAATCGATGGGTCACGGCTTCCGAAGTAGAAAATCTTATTGATTTGAGGGAACTGTTCCTTCTTGAACAGTTCAAAGATATTCTTCCAGAACGCGTTGCTACGTACTTGAATGAGCATAAGGTTAAAAATGTAACAGACGCTGGGGTGTTAGCTGATGAGTACACTTTAACACACAAGATTCATTCAGGGGAGAGATTTGACTGGGGGAGCAGAAATAACTGGTCTGGTGACCACAGAGGTAGAGTGGGTGAGAGCAAAGGTCCTTGTATGGCTGGAGGGATAAAGTAGATCTAAATACATGCAACTTTTGTTTGGATAATGGTCATTGGAAAAATGAATGCCCGGAACTTAATGCAAAAAACAAGGGACTCAAATGGCCAGGTTCCCAGGCCTGTTGCCCTTGCAGCTCCTGCCCACAAGGTTGCTAGGGAGGAGGTTATAGCTGCGGTTAAACTACATACTGCCCACAAGGTTGCTAGGGAGGAGGTTATAGCTGTGGTTAAACTCCATACCCCACAAACCAGTTGCTGCTGCGGATTCTAACTTGGGGACTAAGCCCTGCAGGAGGTGAAGCCTCGCCCCTCCCTGATAGCAGAGGAATTTGATCCAGGTTATGCCCCTTTTATACGTCAAGGTTATGTGTCTTTGCAAGGAAGTGACAAGAAATTCCTTGTTAAGATACTGAGAGACACAGGTGCTTTAGATTTAAGCAATAGCTCACGACAGGCCGTGGTATATACTCATTCGCGTCGGGCCGAACTACGCCCCTTAGCTGTGATATAATGAGCATATATCACGGCCTGAAGTGAGCTATTGCTTTTATAAAACGGTTACCAAGTGTGGCAATATGAAAGAAAAATACATACTCTAATTTAAATAGTTTTTATTAGTAAATAATGATGTTCAAAATAAAATAGTCCCTCCGTTGCCTTCTGCACGAAACATAGTGCGAGGTGGTTGCTATGCAACAACACTAACAGCTAGCGAACATATTGGACAGAGCGTTGATCCATTATTTGGCTATTTATTCACATTCATTTGTATGTTGCCGTTTATTGTGCACCCACTGAAAAACTGTCCAGCATCAGTAGCATGGCTTACGTGGTTACTTGTATAGGTTGAGGTTGTTCTAGGCTGTTGCTTGGCGTGGTGAGAATATTGCTCCACTTTCTCCGGTCCCCGAGATCCAGCTTCCAGCAGCTCTGGAGAGAGCTTTGGCACCTGTGGCCACTAACGGTCATCATTTCTCTGCTTTGTTTCAAGACCCGCATCAGAAAGCTTTTGAATGGAGGTACTTTTCCAGTTGGTCTACTTGCTCTTCACGTAGCTCTGCATGTCGTCGTTTAGGTGCTTTTGTTTTCTGGAGATAGGCACTCCTCAATCCACTCCTCCATAGTAAGACCCCCCCGGAGGTCGAAGTTAATCTTAAATGTTTCCATCTTATGCTTTGTAAGTTTGTTTCACTGTGAAATACTATAGTGCACTTTTTTAAGAGAATATCTTGTATTGAACATTTTAAAAAGGAAAATATTGCATGTATGTTTTTACATTTATTGCCTTTTTATATTTAGGCAAATAAACATTGTTCTGAGATTTTTGCATGTAGAGCTTAGCCTCAAATGGGTCAGAAACAGGCTATAGATTCACAGCTAACAGACGTTATCTTCCATTTTGGCGATTCGGGTCTCTGCCTTTTCCAATATCCTTTCCAATGTCAGTTCAGACTTCTTATATTTCACCCCAGTCTAGTGTCTTCCTGTTAACCTCAGAATCATTTAAAAAGACGAATTGTCATTACCTGATCTACTTTGAAAAAGATGCTCTATGAAGGAAATGATAGACGCGTCCTTGGTGGGTCCATTGATCACAAAGGAATTATTTTTATGAATTTGTTTGATTTCAACACAAATTGGCCTGTAACCATGTGTTCAAACTGTTGGCTGGTGTTTTTATTAATTCCAAATGGTTGTTTTCTGTCTATTGAGTTGGTTGTAATAATCCATTATTTCCTGTATGAATTAATTACGCTTATTGCTTTCTTGCAGAAAGAGATAATCATGAATGATTTATGTTGTGATTTGATGAGGCAAGGATGTTTTTCACCTTCAAACTATTAAAAAAAAAACATCTCTGTAGAAGTGTATTCAGTTAACTTTCCCAGGATGAAAATAAACTTTTGAAAGACAACAAAAAAGGGTTTCAAAAGTTAATTCCATCCCATTGATTCTTTTATTATTATATTTTTCTCTCAGGCGACTGACAGTGTTTTCTCCTCTCTCAGATTGATTGCAGTAATGAGACAGCAGGGCTTAGAGTTTTTCTCATCACAACGCGACAAGGTAAGAAATATGAAAGAGACCCTCCATCAGTCACTCATATGGACTGTCAGTTTGAATAACTGCAGAGCAATCCGGTAAATACAGGGGCGGGTCGCATTAATGGTGACTGATTGATATTTGAAGTGGCTATGAAACAGTCCTGCTGCCATGCAAACTGATCTGCACAGCCTCAGCTAATGAGCTTAAAAACTACTCTCAACCAACTCTTTATACACAAGTTTGATCAGTGAGAATAAGTAATCGGATATGTAATGCAGACTTGATTGATTGGTTCAGACATCCTGCATTAGTTAAGCACAGCTGACTTTTGGAGAATGTGATCGGTATTGCTTGGTCGTTGGTTATAAATGGATCAACTTTTGTGCTACTCCACAGAGAACCTATGTTTGTTTATCAAACTCTAGTTTAAGAGGATATGTTCTGCTCATTTGTATTCAGTGCCTCTACTGTGACATGTCTCCATACTTTAATGTTCATAAAGCTCTTTATTTTTCTCATACTGCCTGTGCTGCAGCACCTCTTTTCACCCTCTGTCTGAAACCAGAGCCCAGTCTGCTCTGATTGGTTAGCTCTGTTGTAATTTGTCAACCGCCTAAAGATCACGTACAAAGTGTTTGAGCGCTAGCCAATAAAAGTGTTACATAGTGATGTCACTATGTTACAGAGGTAAACAAAGGAGTCCAATTTAGGCATTTCAGGCAAGCATAATAAGGCTTAATTAATACATAGAAGCATATTGGGCACGGTAATTTAGTTTTTTCAAATGCTGAAGGCTGCCTGGCAAATATGTGGCTTTTTACCATCGCTGGCTTGTTAAAGATTGAAGAGACTGCTCTGCGATCAGCCAGCGGTCAGTTCCCCATCCATCCATCCATCTTCTCCCGCTTATCCGTGGTCGGGTCGCGGGGACAGCAGTTCCAGCAGAGAGCCCCAAACTTTCTTTTCCCTGGCCACATCAACCAGCTCTGACTGGGGGGTCCCAAGGCGCTCCCAGGCCAGCGAAGAGATATAATCCCTCCACCTGGTCCTAGGTCTACCCCTTGGTCTCTTCCCAGCTGGACGTGCCTGGAACACCTCCCTAGGGAGGCGGGCAGGTGGCATCCTTACTAGGTGCCCGAACCACCTCAACTGGCTCCTTCCGACGCGAAGGAGGAGCAGTTAAACTCGGAGTCCCTCCCGGATGACTGAACCTCTCACCTTATCCCTATATAGTTCCCCATATAAATGCATAATTATTCAAATGTGCACTGTTCTGCACTTTCAGGTACAATTGCCTCTTGCCTGTTTTCCAAATTGTGTGTTTGCCATGTACCATCCAAGCATCCTCATGTTAGATGCATATTTCAATGCAAATCGTATACAATGGTGAGATCCTCTCTGCTTAGTGTTCAGTGACTATAGGCAGTGGACTACATTAGTGAGAGCTCCTTCAGGTTGACTAACCGACACTCTTTGATCCTTTGAAAAAAAGTCAGAGGATTGTTCAGAGTCCAAGTTATTTTATCATGGAACATAGTATCTCTCCTTTTCTCAAATTATTTTCAAACACTCAGGACCATATATATTTTTGTGGATGTTAAAGCACATGGACTTTACGCACTAACAGAGAAAAACACGAACGTCTTCTCGGCCTTCCCTGGGTTATGTCAGAGTTTGATGTGTGAGGAGGGAGTTATTACAGCTGGGAGAGACAAAGCTACTGACAAGTGATGTTTGTTTGTTTTTGTTGTCTAAACAATCCCCATTGTGAATGTACATGCCGCAAAAACCGTGTGTAAGTCAGTTTATGTACCTGCACTTTGTGAGCAGGTGAGACCACAGCATTCATACGAAATGGGCACAATATTACTTACCTTTTCATTTATGTTCACTACACATATACAGTACACGGCATACATGAGTACACCTCCTCTGAACATAAATATATATTTTTATTTCTCAATCATCACCAATATGAATTGTATTAAACATATATGAAAACAACATAGAAATGTCATCAGTAGGTGTTAAATAAGTAAATGGAAAACTTTACTTAAATCAAGGGTTGCAAATATGAGTAAACCCTAGATTTGATTAAACACACAATATTCTAATACTAAGTATGTCCTCTGTTCTTGGCATTGAGTGTACAAGTTAACCACGTATTATCACGTCTATCCTGTTCTCCACCTCTCCTGGAGTGCCTTTGTGTTTGATGCTCAACTTGTCTCTTGAGGTTGGGTGACATACTTGGCCACTGCATAACTTTGACCTTGTTCTTCCTAGGAATGCAGCAGTGGCCTTGTTTATGGTTATTGTCATGTTGAAAAAGTGGAGAGATGGTAGCATCGTATATTTCAAAAATGTTGCAGTACATCTAAAAATTCATTTTACCATCAATGAAGTACACTTCCCACACCTGCAGCACTCATACATCCCCATATAAGAACTTTCCCACTGCCGTACTTCACTAGGGACCATGCACTTCTCAGACTATAGAGAGAGCATATAGTGTGTGTTGTAAAAGGATCAGATTGTATCTCTTCTCTTTAAGCTGTACTGTTCTGTAACACTTGAAGTGTGAATACGACTGCCTTAATCTGCTTTATGGTTTTCACTTGCTTCGGTTTATTTTTTTATTTCAATATACTATATTGGTTATTTTGGTTTATTGGCTTTGCAGTTTATTAGAGAGTAGTCCAAATAAATGTAGTCAGGTTAAATGATAATTGTGACGAAATACATTTTCAAAGTCACCCTCCTGATGTGAAATCAATCCTTCCCTGTGTTTAGTTACACCAGCAGACAATTTCAAAAAACTAATCCCCAAGTCATTTCAAAGAGACAAACGTGTATTAATGCCACATACAGAAACTGATTCTCAGCCACAGATGGTCGCTCAATCCTTTTCAATGTCATCGATGAGCTTCTGTCATCTGCATAATGTACTTGAAATGAAATGGAAAGCTTCTGGATCAGCAGTTACACGTTTAACTTAAAAAGTCTTATTTTAATTGCTTTCCCGATTCACAGTCATGTCGTGCTTATTTTGTGGAAAAGTTGACTTGTGAAAACAGGAAGCGGAGAATTTAGTCAGACTTTTTAAACGCATTTTCTGTGTCAAGAGCAAAACGCTCGGTTGAAATACATAATAGGTAGACATGGTGTGGAAAGGTTGTCTTTGTTCAGTTGTTGAAACACTTAACTTTGCTGTCTGTGAGATACATGTGTTTAATTTAACTATTTGGCAATTTTAGAAGCATTAATGTTCATAGAACCCCCACCCCTCAAATGTTCAATTTTTGTTGTTTTGTTGTGTGTTATTTCATTGCAATTATTAAAGAAGTTCTTTATTGGCTTGAAACTTTCCTGAAAAATGTTTCCAAAGCATCACAATAACTGGTCCAGGTTTGTTTTTAAATCTGATGTTCATAAGCTGCGCGGTTTTTGCAAAAGTCGCTGTAAACATACAAAACTTTATAATAAAATGCACACATTTACCGTGCATAAACTAAAAAAAGGTATATGGTCTTAAAGAGCCTGTGACACCATCCCAACAACTGTTGTGCAATGAAATATTGGGCTACTAGTAATCTCGAACCGTCAGTTTAAAAAAGAAAAAGCGATACCGTTCCATTAAATATCAATAATTTCGAACATCGCGGGAAATTCCTTCGACTCATTTTGAAGTTTTGGGGGAAGCCGGAAGTGACGTCAATGCGGGAACGCTTCGAGAGCCAAACACGGACAAAGTGTGTTGTCATGCGTAGAAATGGTGAATTACTGAGATTAGGCACGTTAATAACGTTTTAATGAAGTTGACTACAGTATATTCATATTTGTCAGTGCTTTCATGTCAATTCGGTGACATAAACATAAATGATCGTGGTGAAGATGATGATTACATTAGGATTAAAAATCGGGAGTGAGAGCTGCTGAATTTCCTCCCGTCGGATGTGATATAAAAACAAATCGATTATTTTTGTGGTTGTAAACTCAAGTGGATGAAACTACATTTATTAGTGCTTTCATGTCAATTCGGCTAACATATGATACATTAAGTGATCGTTTGTTTGAGCCGGTCTGCATTTCCTGATGAGAAAACAAACCGATGCTTTTTGTAGTTGTAGTACACCAACAACATGGATTAAACGTGTGGTTTTTTTACCACAATGTTGGGGAAATTAATGGATAAAATGCACGGATTATTATTATTATTCCCACTCCGATCGGGACACTAGGTCCACCGTTTCCCCACAGCGAGGCTCCTCCCGTTGACAGTTTACGTGGGCTGGGTGCAGTGGTGGACTGGCCATCGGGACGAATCCCGATGGGCCGGTACCGAAGTGGGCCGGTCGGATAAGTCACCAGCACATCCCCCATAGGCGGCGCGTGAGGCTCAGGTTTGAGAAGGCTAAATAACTTATTTTACCTGACGCCTCCGGCGTCTATAGAAAAGAGATCAACTCAGTGTGCGGAGTTTAAATCTCTCAAGTCATATTACAGGATAAAGAAAATACAGTTTAAACTGCCGTATGCAGAGAAGACGCCGACGTGTCGCACTTATCATTCATATTACATCATCAATCAGATCATCTATCATAATATATCATATATTTCCTTATCTGAGTCAGCTTCTCCAGCCTCATCTGGCCGTGCAACACTCACAGTGTCACAGACTGGATGCAGAAGTATTATTTAACACATTATGTTGACGAAACACTCGAGACAAATGTAATTAAAGTCAGATCCACTCGTGTCTTAGACGTGAACGCGCTCTCAGCTGGAGAGAGAAACCCTGGCTTGATTTACCGAGTTGATAACCAGCGTCGTAGGACCGCTTAGCGAGATCTCGTTTGTTAGTTTGTTTGTTACTCAAACATATCCAGGGTCTGTTGAACTGGCTTCGTAGTACAGGGCACAGGTGGCTAGCAGCGCTAATGTCAAAGACACAGACATTATACATTATATTTGTATTTTACCAGGATGCCGTGACACAAATATTTACATATTTACGTTTACTATCTACAGCAGCCGCCGCCCCTGACATCCCCACTCCCCCCGTTGACAATTTACTAGCGGTACCGAAGTGGGCCGGTCGAGAGTCCCGGGATGATTTTTAGTCCCAGTCCACCACTGGCTACATGCCCGTATTATCGCCCATATTGACGCACCTCATTCCTAAACTTCTAACAGATACAACATAAACCGATCCTTCAGCCTCATATGAGCTCTCAGACACGTTCAACATTAACCTGTCATCGCTGTCTGAGCTTGCTGCTGTGTGCGCCGTCGTGCGTTTACATCTGACTGTATATATATAAAGGTTTACATGCAGATGCTGGGATCCTGGACGGTGCAGCTGGAGCGCTGTGCCCGCAATGACGTCACCCATCATTTGGCGGGACTTGAAGAATCCGCGAGAAGATCCAGAAAATTGTCAACATTGAAGGGCAGATTAATGGTTATCAAAGTACAAATATCCAAAATCAGTTCAGTAACGGTTTTCAAGGGGACAATATGTACTCAAATTGATGGGTTTGGATGATGGGGGAAAACCGTGTCATAGGGTCTTTAAGTAATCATGAAGTTGTAAACCTCTGTATGTCGATATTAAATGTCTATCTTGGTTTGCAGTTTATCAGTAAATGTTAGCACAGAAGCATTTGTAACACACTCCACCTCCACACTCATAGGTTTGGAACAGCACTTAATGTGGCGGACCATCTGTGCGCAAACGGAGGGGAAGTGTGTAGGGGGTCTCGGTCTAAAAACTCAGTGTGTAAAAAGATGATCCACAAACAGAGAACTGAGATCCACAAATACAAAATGGATTCACAAATGCCTGATGGAAAGTCCTAAATGTTAGAGGGATTTTCACAAATTAATTGTTTATTTGTAAATTAATTATATTATTCAAAGATCTTTGCAGATCTGATTCTTTTTAGTTTGCAAATCTTTTTAATGCATTTGTGGAAGGTGTTTTACATTCAAACACAGATTATTTTTCTGTTCACAAATAGAGACAAATCTATCCCCCATAAGAATCGTGTGTGTGTGGTGGATATTGCACTGCAGGGGACAATCCTACACTTCAGTATATCATTAAATCCTCTTTGAGTCTCTACACACATTCACACACTCCTTTTAAACCTTTTCAGTCTATGCTGAAGGGTACAAACGTTTGACCTGAACACTGCAGAGATGAACATAACAGGGTTTCCGTTAGCCGGTAATTACCGGTTTTTAGCTGGTAAAATTTATTAAAAACCGGTAAATTCAAAACCTGCCGGTCAACATGTCTGGTAATAATAAGGGAGGCTCCGATCGATCGGCCGCGGGTCATTATCGGCCGATATTCACTCTTAATAGTTTGATCGGTGCTCTCTATAAAGGCCGATCAGGAGAGCTGGGTCTGAGCGATATGGACATAAACGCGAGTGAAGTATAACCGGACGAGAGAGAGAGAGAGAGAGAGATCAGATCAGCTGCTGAGTCAGACGGAGACACGCAGCTCTGCATAATCACCTGAAGCCCCGCCCTCTGTTTAGCGAGCTGCTTGAGAAACTGACGTGCTGTCAGGAGGGAGAGGGGAAAAGAGAGGCTCCGTTTCTCCCGTGTTATTATTCAAATGTAATGTAAACTTTTGAATAATGTACGTTATCTACTACAAGTAGTTTGTTTGAATGTAATAATTATGTTGTTTGTGGAATCATTTATTGAAAAATGAATCTGAATTTTTCGATCTGTTACGATTATAAACTGAAGCAATATTAAAAATGAGCCCCGTGAACTGAGTTTTAAACTGAAGCATATCTGCTCATAGTCCGGTAATAACCTGCTAACGGCAACTCTGCTACACAACTCTTATTATTGAAATATGACCGGTAAGTTTCAAATTAGTCCGGTAAAATGAATTCTGCCCGGACATTTGACCGGTGAGAAAAAATCCTAGCGGAAACCCTGGAACATAAGTGTGTGTTGTCGCAGCAGCTCTGGGGAAGTCAAGTGTTGGTGGTGGCGAAGTCGATAGGGACTTGGCTTGGCAACTGGAAGGTCACCAGTTCAAGTCCCGGCAAGACCAAGTGCTACCGAGGTGTCCCTGAGCAAGGCACCGTTCCCTACACTGCTCCCCGGGCGCCGTTCAAAATGGCAGCACACCGGGGAATAATAAAGTATATCAAAATGCCTCCTGTAATTGGTTGCGCGAGTACTGCTTCAGGCTCGAAAGGTAGAGTTGAGTAAAGATGAGGAGAGGAAGAGTAAAACAGAAGGACTGAGGAAAGAAACATGGAGTTTAGAGGCTTAAAAGACAACCACCTATGGCTAAATAACTTCCATAATACATGAATCTAAATCAGATATAACCTTCTGCTGTTGATTTTTTTTTTGCATTTTAATCAGTCAAAGAGATTTTTGGTTCAAATAAGAGACAACAGGAACACTGATTTAAAAACGAGATATCAACTAGCTGAGCAAGGCAAGGAAGATCAATATAGTTGGTTTTCAAGACGGCAGTTATTTTACATGGTTTACATAATGTTTATTTTGTAAAAGTGCTATACCAATACATGTATTATAATTATATCAGCACCTATTGCCTCTTTGTTTGTATCCCAATTTGTCATTCCCTACTTCAGCTTGTTGCCAAAGTGCCCCACTTAGGCTTGTGATTGTCCTATCAGCGGTATGTTCCACCAGTAAGTGTCTTAACATTGTTATGTCTATTATTATTTACCCACAAGGCATCACTCCACTGCGGGCAAGAGCAATTGAGCACCTTTTAATGCAAAGCGTTTACCAATGTGTGGGAATGAACCGGGATCGATAGCGTATCCCTGTTTCGCTTAACGTCTTTTATCACCAGACTCCCCCTGCTGCTCTCAGGCCTGTAATTGTTTCTCTTGGTTTCGTGGAAAATCAATCCAGCAATCATTGGATCCCCCGACCCAACCTCTACTCTCCTAAATGTCCTATCTTGCTCTGGGTTATTCATTTATACATATCTGTCTACGCCGTATGTCAAGTCGATATTTGTGCATATTTAGTCGTTCCTTTGTCATTACGTTGACTAAATAACTTACCAATCTGTTGGTGTTTCTTTGGATACATGCTTGTAAGAAAAGAAATAACCCCAATAAAACGTGTAGATTTTGGAGACTAATTTAAGTATTAAGGTGGGCTTTACAAAAATGATGCCGAAATAACTACATACTGGTACCTTTTTAATGTATGTTTCCTGAATGGAGATCGGATCAATCGGGCTAAGCTAACATGTAATAATAATAACTTGAATTTATATAGCGCCTTTCATAACCTCAAGGTCGCTTTACAAAGAAACATATAAGGACAAGACATTAAGAGATTGCAGTACTTTCAAGTAGTTTTACTGTTTTTCTGTAGGCTAGTAATGAACGGTATTTAGGACACTGAACATTTAAAGACTTTGTGTCTAAATGAATGAAGACAACTCTTGTAATGAAATTGCAAAATGTTGGACGTTATTGTTTTACTGGTGAATAAACCTACACTTATTCATGAAAAAGCAGTAGGTTTTCGCACTTGCTATTTCAAGTGCATATGTTAGTTCATACTGGCAAAGTAAGGTTAAGTGCATTAAGATGGTTATTCATTTACCTTTTACATGTGAAAATTAGTGCTGTCAAAATTATCGCGTTAACGGCGGTAATTCATTTTTTGAATTAATTGCGTAAAAAATATTTAACGAATTTAACGCATGTGCAGAATGGCCCGCCCCATATGTGCCACCAGTGGCAGCGCCAGGGTATGGCTGGGGTAGGCTACACCCATACCAATAAATGGCTTAGCCCCACCATGAAAAATGATGTTAAAGTAAGCAAAATAAAGTCTGCCAACTCGCGCAGACAGCGCTAGCCCTAGTGAAAATATACTACAAAAGAAGAGTGGTACATTAAGTTGTATGTTTCTCTACAGTACAGACACGCATATATTCTGTGTGTGTGTGTGGTCTGACAACTAACAAAGTTAACAACTACACACTGTTTTTAAAAAAAGGTTCATGTTGTACATAACTACACCTACATATTATTCACATTTGCCATCATTTGCTGGACACCACCCAGACAAGTGCTGAAATGATGACATGTGGCTATACATGTCGTAATTGATCAGATTGGGGATGGGACCAGAGAAAGAGTCCGACATTGTCTTAGCATATATATATACACACCAACACATTCATTTTGGTGCATTCTGATTGCCTTAAATAATTACCACCGAGGTGGATAACAATAGGACTGCACACTATATCAATATGTTATTGTCATAGCGGTATCAACATTCGCGATAGACATATCGCAAATACTGCTCGAACTGCAATAAATGATAGCCTATTCCATGTGCCATGCATTCAGACTCTGTCAAGCGGCAAACTCTGCAGCAGAGCCGTGAGGATGTGCCAAAAACAGTTCATCGAGTGGCCACTTGAGGCCGACTCCAGAAGGGTGCAATCTCTAAAGATCCCCATGTTAAAATGCTTAATGTTACAGAATAAATAAACATGTTTAAAGCCTGGTACAAAAAAAGGTTTGAGTCTCTATAGATAGTTTACCCCTTCATGAGTTGTTTTATAACCCAACCATATTTATTATATTTAGCCTTAAAGCTCTGCATAAATTAGAGTGTGGTCACCTCGAGTGACAGGTCTGTGCAGTGACTGCTGCTGTTAGCTTTCCATCTGCTCTGATACTGGCTCTGTGCTGCTCTTACATAATACACTTTATTAGAAAACATCCCATGGATATCTCCTTTCCCTTGTATTTCTTTACATTGCATTTGATATTGAGGCAATACAAAAAAAAGTTACATTACTTTCCTATTTCAAGGCTCTCTGCCTCAGAAACGTCTCATGCTTGCTTTTCTGCAGTCTCTCTCACTTTAAACTTCACACTTCTCAGCCCAGTAAACCAAGACTTCTCTTTGAATGATCAAATAGAGTCTTAGTACCATCTATCTATTCATCTCTCTCTTTTTTTGGCTCCCTTCATACCAGCGGCTAAGTCCGGGGCCTTTGGGTGTGTAAGGGGGTCAGGATTTTCCAGGTATGATGTAAGAATCTGGCAGAAATCTACTGATTGCAGACACTCTGAGTTTCTTCTCATCATTCTGGTTCAGGAAGAGAGGCGCGTAATTTCAATCAGGAGAGACGGTTTTGAGTGATGCATATTTATTGCACAGATGAACAAATTAATGTAATGGTAATTTTGGCGATTTAGGCCCCGTTGTGCAGGAAGTATCATTCGGGAGGGTAGAACCGATCCGATGAAACCCCCCGGGGTCTAGACACTGGTGGTGGTGAATGGGTAGTTGGGGTCGGTCTGAAGAGGAGTGGTTTAGCTTGAACCTGGATTCAGAGGGACGGGAGGAGAAAAGGGGTGGAGGAGGGTTGTGTCGAGTCACCTGAAATGACAGCTGTCAGAGGGGGAAAGAGCAGATTAAAAAGGTTTGACAGAGCGCTATGATAGGCAATTGGAAATAGAGCGAAGTGATTGGTTAGACTGAAGAGTGACGCCCCCTGTCACTTATTGAGAGGAGAGAGTAATAATGTAAACATGAATGAGAAAGACGGTCTTCCTGGTTGAACTTGCGCTAAGCTTCATTTAAATCAGGAGAGACGGTTTTGAGTGATGCATATTTATTGCACAGATGAACAAATTAATGTAATGGTAATTTTGGCGATTTAGGCCCTGTTGTGCAGGAAGTATCATTCGGGAGGGTAGAACCGATCCGATGAAACCCCCCGAAATGAAATGTACAGGTTCCTTACCATGTGGGCTGGATGCAGAGGGAGACATTAATCTATAAGACGCTGAGGTGCATAAAATGCACATAGGGGTTTACAGGGAAAGGAGACTCGACGTGCATGACATGGGATGCACCGGGGTTTTTAACAGGGAAGGAGACTGAAGGCAGCGGAGGACCACCGCCCGAGTCTTTGCAGGGATGAGGATGATATGCCTTGATTAAGTAGCTGCGCCTATTCTAAAAGAGTGCCCTGAATAAAATTGGGGTGATAATCCACTTTTGATGACTACTTGCTTTAAGTAGTATTTGAACCGGGATTGTGACAGGGGAATATTCCCTGAAATTAGAAATAATGGTGAGAGGGGGCTAGAGGAAGATCTGAAGCGCAGGTAATTGATCATAGATTTGTGGGGGCAAAACGGGGAATCGATGCGAGCCGCAATGACGGAGCAAGCGCCTCCACACTTGGAGTGCTTAAGGCTTAGGCTGTAGTGACTGGCGTAGAAAGACAAGTCGGAAAAGCAAATGTCTCGGTGGGGGTCGAACGAGAGGGAGGCTGTGGAGAATTCGCCGGGCCTGAGGAAAGCGTAAAAAGCTAAAAGAAATAGTGCATCGAGTAGTGAGTCTATATATGGAGAAAATATCCCTTCTAAGTTTAGAAAGCATGAGGCGCAGCATAGAGAGGGTAATGGGTCGTCTGCAGTCTGGGGCAGGAGGGGAAGCTTTAGTTAGTCCTTTGAGATTGAGCTTGACTGCCTGGTTAGAGAATAAACTAGGAAAACTGGTATCATAGCAACGAACGTTGAACTGAACCCCGGCTACCAAGCCCCGAATGTATTGGGGTTTAAGGTGCCGGTCGGTGAAGCAGTAGCTCATGAAGGCGCACACAGTGTGGATGAGAACAGGTTTGAGGGAAATACCTAGCGAAAAGCAAAATAAGGCGAAGGTTCTCCAGGCGAAATAATAAGTTTTGAGAGTGGAAGCGGCTAAGCCATCCCTCATGAATAAGAGCGGCATCCTTCGTCTAGAGGGACATGATCATGGAGGTTTTTAACAGCTGATGCTGCGTCCAGGAGGCGGGAGATGGATGAGCGTCCCTGTGGGATGACTCGCATAGCGAAATTGAGGTGCCCGAGAAGGGAGAGCAGCTGCTGTTTAGTGATGATGTGTTGTGCGCAATAGGACTTGGTAATGTCGCGTATGCGCTGCAGTTTGTCATTTGGAAGAGACGCTTTCATCTCTATGGAGTTGAGAGTGATGCCCAGAAACTCCAGACTTGTGTCAGGGCCTATGGTTTTCTCCTTGGATAGGGGAACGCCTAGCTCCTGGAAACAGTTTTTCAATTTAAGCAATGAAGCGCCTTTGTTGTCCCGTGGGGGGTCTATGAGAAGGAAATCATTCAGCAGGTGAAGGACGGATGGGATTCTGACAACGTTCAGCAGGATCCAGCAGAGTGCCTCGGAGAAGGAATTGAAGATGCATGGGCTGCTCCTGCACCTGAAAGTGAGGCGGACGGCGAAGTAGAGCTTGGACTCCCACCTGATGCCGAACATGTTCCACTGGGACGGATGAATGGGAATGATTTTGAAAGCATTGGTGATGTCTGCTTTGGAGAGCCAGGCTCCTTGGCCTGTGAATTTAATGAGCTTAATTGCATTGTCGACCGAGGCGTAGTGAAGGGAGAATGGTTCTGAGGGGATGAGGCTATTGACACTGGCAAAAGGGCCAGAGCGGGGTGCAGACAGATCATATATTAGCCTTTTCTTCTCTGAGTACTTGCGAGTGGCTACTCCAATTGGGCTAGTGCGAAACACTGAGCATGGGGATGAGTGAAAAGGGCCGATGATATACCCTTTGCTGAGTTATTTCTCTATGAGCTGAGAAACCACTACGGGTTATTTAATGGCAGACTGTACGTTTTTTGCAACGAAAGTTACGGTGGGGGAAGAGAGGACGCCTACCCTGAAGCCTTGGGAAAGCCCTGAGAGTAGATAGTCTACGAACACGGGATATGGGTGAGTAGAAAGGACGGCTGCTAAATGTGTAATGTTAATGGGAGTGGAGGGGTGGATGTTAAGAAGGTTTTCCCGCCAGAAGGTTTCTGAAGCAGGGCAGGGATCTTGGGACGGCCGCTGCGCCTGGGGCACACGGACCTCGGGTGCAAGTCCTTGCAGAAGCTGCAGATGTTTGAAATGATTGCAGATCTGCCTCTCTTGCCAGCGCTGCACCTGACGGCCTTGTCTGTCGTGTGGGGCTTGGAACGCAGAAGGGGCTTTAAAGCCGGAGAGAGGCACTGAAGGGCAGAAGGGGGAGAGGTGGCCCGGGGTCCCGCAGCTGCTGCATGAGATGACTTGGTGGCCGCCTGTAGTCATCACAAGCAACTCGGTGTCCAGCATGGACCAGTCCAGGCGGATGTTTGAGTGAGCTATGTGAAGGGCGGCTTTGCTTGAAAAGCCCTTATGGTAAGCATAGCACAGACTTTTCCCGTATTTAAGATTGAGATCGCCTATCAGACCCAGATAGGCGTGTATTTCTTTCCTCCTTTCCCGGGTAGACTGAGCATATAACTTCTCGGTATATGCCGAAAGCAACCAGAAACTGCCCTATAGAAAGGTCTCTGTTGAGACGGGGGTCTGATGTTTTGAACACATCTGTGATGTATCCCCCGGTGGCGATGGCTTTGTCACACTCAGGGGAAGGCAGGATGAGGCTAGCCAGGTTAATGTCCTGCCCGTGGAGTATTTTTGACCTGAGCCGGGGGGAAATGTTAGCGGCTTGGGAGATGTAAGGCCTACCTGTGGGAGGGGCTGGGATGGCAGAAGCCAGAGAATGAGGGGAGGCATCGGTGTGTGGGACAGGAAGGGCCTGACCCGGCGTGAACCCTGGCAGCGCCATGGCAGAAAGTAGGCCCTGGTGGTTGCTGAAGTGGAGGCTTCAGCTGAAACACTTTCCAGGGACTGGAGGCGAGTGTCGATTCCCTGCATGGAGCTGGCCAGGGATTGCAGGGTATTGGCCAAGCTGTTATCCATGTAGGGCTGGTTGAATGTGTTTACGGCCTGGTCAGCGATGGGGCGAGGCTGGGAAGGAGTTGTCTTCTTTGGCGGAGGAGCAGATGGAGGCGTCGACTTCCTTGTTCTTTTACCCCCGCGCCTGTCGGAGGGGCCGGCTGGAGCTGCTGGCATGGGCTGGGTAGCGACAAATTGGACTTGGTCCGAGAGCTAGCGAAGCTGGGAGAGAGGGAGACCTGGGGCTGGAGAGATGCCCTGCTGCTGTAGTTGGGAGGTGAGGAGATCTGCCTCTGTTCGTGAGGCGCTGCGGGCAAGCAGGCGGCTGCTCATGCGCCGTTGGCTTGAGGAAGTAGAAGCTGCCGAGTCAGTCGGCACGTCGGGGCCGGGATCAGGATCCTCCTGAAAGAGATCATTCTCAGAGACGTCCGAACTGGACATGTTGAGGATATCTTGGAAGTGCTATTACTGCAGGTTTAGTTTGCGACTACCGTTTGTGTCGAGTCACCTGAAATGACAGCTGTCAGAGGGGGAAAGAGCAGATTAAAAAGGTTTGACAGAGCGCTATGATAGGCTCTTGGAAATAGAGCGAAGTGATTGGTTAGACTGAAGAGTGACACCCCCTGTCACTTATTGAGAGGAGAGAGAGTAATAACGTAAACATGAATGAGAAAGACAGTCTTCCTGGTTGAACTTTCGCTAAGCTTCATAAATCTGAAAACAATATTGGCTATGACTCGTGTTTATTTACCGTCATGTTTTTGAAATGGTTGTGATCGAAGGAAATAATGGGTAACAAAACATACCTGCAGAAAACCCTCTTTTATCCATACTATTACCCTGAAGATGTCAAACAAATATTACCGAACATTTATTTAAATGAGTATCAGGTTCATTTAACTGAAGGAAATATATACTTTACTTCCTTTTGAAGGCTTACTAAATGTTGAGAACCACTGCTAAATACACAGTTTTCCTAATACTTCCCCCATCTAAGCTTCATGTTTAAATTCCCCAGAGTATGAACAACCAACCATTTATCTCCAGTGTGAGAAGGATCGGATTTTCTATCTTCCCACCAACATGACCTTCTTTCCCTTTGTGATTGTCTCTGCAAGCTTTGAACACTGCAAATGCGGGTATTTCAGGGAAGTTTTTATACAAAGCTCTGGAATAATGCCTGTAAAATCAGTATTTTCTGGCTATATCAATCCTTCTTTGAGGAGGGAATGGCATCAGGTATTGCAGTGTAATTGAAGCATCTCTCTGAGGACTTTTGTTATAACCCGTAACTCGAGTGTTTTGTAGAATTGTATTTTTTTTGTGCAGTGTGTTCTTGTTGAAGTATGTTTTTCTCAAAGGAAGCCTGTAATCGCTTGATTGTGCACTAAGCGCAAGCATTTTATAGTGCCAGATTCTGATTTGAATTTCCATTCACTAATGGCCTAAAAAATGCCTGCAAAAAGAAAAATACATTATATAGACAATTCATAAAATATAGATCTTCAGAAGCAGAAAATAAATATAAAATATATAAGAATAAATTAACCCATATTTAAAAAAGAATAATATGAAAGGTTTATGGAAAGTATTAAATAGTGTCATAAGAAATGGAGCAAAAAGTTCAGGTTACCCTGAGTTTTTTTGTGGACAAAAATAATGTTATTAATAATACAGAAGATGTGGTTAATGGTTTTATTGAATTCTTCGTAAATGTGGGGCCAGATCTGGCAGAAAAAATTAAAACTGTAGAAACAACTAAAGGGGAAGATACGGACCTCTGGAATGAAAACAATAGCTCTTTCTTCCTCACACCAGTCGAAGAAAAATAAATCATAGATACTGTGCGAAAATGTTAAAGCAAATCCTCGACCGATTGGAATAATATTGATATGATTATAGTAAAAAACCTTATTGAAGAAATTGCAGAACCATTGACACATCTCTTTAACTTGTCTTTTCAATCTGGTAAATTCCCAAATAAAATGAAAATAGCAAAAGTTACACAAATTACAGACCTGTTTCATTGCTCTATCAGTTTTCCAAGATCCTTGAAAAGCTTTTTACAAAAAGACTTGACAATTTCATGGAAACACATCAGCTTTTGGACGACAGTCAATATGGATTCAGGAAAGATAGATCAACATCTATGGCACTAATGGAATTAAATGAGGAAATAGCAAACTGCATGGACAATAAAAAACAAGCAGTGGGAATATTTATAGACTTACAAAAAGCATTTGACACCATAGATCACAATATTTTACTGATAAAACTGGAACGGTATGGCATCAGAGGGGTGGGATTAAATTGGGTGAGAGATTATTTAAATTGGTGAACATAAATCAGAATACATGAACATAACTTGTGGAGTACCTCAGGGGTCCGTGTTGGGTCCAAAGCTGTTCAAAATATACATTAAACAACATTTGCAGAGTATCAAATATATTGAAATGTATTTTATTTGCAGATGATACTAATATTTTTTTTTTCCGGTGACAATTCGAAAGAGCTAATGGAAGTGATAAGAGCAGAAATGATTAAAGTAAAACATTGTTTTGACACAAACAAATTATCATTAAATATAAGCAAAACAAATCCACAGGTGGAATTAATACTAGATAACATAAACATAGAAAGAGTATATGAAATTAAGTTCCTTGGTGTGGTTTGAGAACACGAAATCAACTGGAAACCTCATATCACTCATGTAAAAGGAAAACTGGCTAAGACTATCGCAATATTGGGAAAAGCCAGACACATTCTGGACTACAACTCATTGTATACTCTATATAACACACTAATATTGCCATATCTGATTTACTGTGTGGAGATTTGGGGAAACACGTACAAAACCAACCTACAGCCATTATGCACATTACAAAAAAGGGCTATAAGAGTTTTGAAGTCATACATATTGAAGTTCACTGATCTGGTTACATTTAAAACGGCACTTTTTTCCTAGGAAATTAAAAACACTGTTCATAGACAGAGGTGGGTGGGTATAATTTGAGAGGAAATCTACATTTTAAACAACTCAAGGTCAGAACAACTGGTTTGGAGCAGGAGTTAAAATAAAGCACAAGCATAATTCAATTTAAAAGGATGTACAGAAACACTTTTTGGAAAACTATGAGAATGAAGAGAGGTGATTGAAGAATTATTGTATGTATAAATGTAAATGTATTTAGGAATAACTTGCATAATGATTTAAAGGACAATCATTGATCAAGTAAGGGGTGGGAATTAATAAGCATTTGCTTCCTCCTGCTCCCTTTCGAACACATATGATTTATTATTAATATGAACACTTTTTTTGTTTTTGTTTTGTTGAATATATAAATACTGCATTTTAACAATACGGTATTCTGTTTTTCACATTTGTTATTTTTTTAATCTGTTCGAAATAAAGATTGAAATGAAAATGATTTAAATGAAATTCTCACCATTGGTCTAATTAAGTGGATACGTTATTCGACTGATTGTGTTAAAAGCACTATCCTTTAACACAGGGGTCTCCAACACATCGATCGCGAGCTACCGGTAGCTCGCGGGCAGCTTTTCAGTAGCTCGCTGCTCGATTATCGATGATAGCGTAGTAACGTTGCTTCTTGATTTTTCGGCCGCGGCCGGACAATAAAGTGTTTTTATTTTAGAATTGTTTCTGTCATACAAATATAAAATTGGTCCGTGACGCAGAGATCAAGGAGCAGATGCGACAGCGGCACACCGACACCACACACGGAGCAGTCTGCTTCTCCAGCAGCACCAGCAGAATGACCCGCTCTGAATCAGTCCGTGTCGCTGCGGCTCAGAGACACACAAGGAGGGATTTGTGATTTTGAAAAACACTCGTTATCGTCATGTCAGGTTTTTGGTGGATTCAATCAAGTCTTGGATTGCAGAGTATGAATGTCCTCTTGCTATTTTCAGTTGCTAAATACGTGTGTAAAGTTTGTGAAGGCAGGAGGAAAGCTTCCACGATCACCGTCTCCTCTCCGTTCCTCCAAACCTCGCCCCCTCCCCTAATGACTGACAGTGACCCGATAGAAACTTTATTATTCACTTAATCACTGATTGAGATGATGAAGCTAACTTAATCTCATACATTATGGGATTAATGCAAAAGTAAAACAGAGAATGTAAGTGTGCACCCACATGCACTATTTTTGTTTTTATAATGCTGTTGTAAATACTCCTGTTGTCTGCTGTGTTCAGACTCAAGTCATGTGTGTGATTTTTTTAACAGAAGACCGTTGCTAGAAGCTGCAGCTAGACTGCAGAAGCATTAAGTCTTTATTTGGTTCTGTTCTACAGACCTTTGTGAAGCAGCTTTTTCTGACATGAATGAAATCTAAATACAGAACAAGACTGACTGATGAACATTAAAATTACTATTAGAGTGAACCTAAGTGGGTACACTCCAGCATACACCTGTGTGGTGGACTCCATGCAGCGCCATTCATCTCACTGACTGTGAAAAAGAGTGAATGCACTTATTTTACACATGTGCCATAAGATGCTTGCAAGGTGGTGATTAAGGTGATGTACTTACTATGAGGGCCATATTAATATGTGAGAAATTGTCATTTTCTTGGACCTTGATGTGAAGTTAAGATTTTAGATAAGCTTTTAGGTATTGCAATTTCACACGTGTACAAAAGTAGCTTAATTCAACTGATGAGTGCTATGTGAATAAATGTAAGCAATGTAGCTCTTGGCCATTTTCATTTTTTCAAAGTAGCTCTCAGGTGGAGAAAGGTTGGAGACCCCTGCTTTAACACATTGTTACTTATGTTAATAAGGCAAGAGCTTTTCATGGCGCATGCAACATCTCCATTCCCTCAGGATTTTGTGTTGATGCATAAGTTATCCATAGACTTGTTCTTGGGGTGATTGGAGAAGTGTTGTTATAATTGAGGTAACTCTTGTGGTATTGCTTGATTTTAACTTTGAAATGTAGCTACAGGAATGTGTTATGGTCATTTTTAACCAGTTTCTATGATTGTGTAATATATGTTGAAAATTACTTTTGCGACACATTTATCGCAAGAAGTGTAGCAAAAGTCAAGACCGCAGATTCGTCGATTTATACTGCCACAGAGCAGATTCGTCAAGTTGTAATGACCAAGTTGCAGTTGTAATGGAAAATATATTCAAAAGATATGTATTTTTCTGCAAGTGAACATTTCATCACTAAGTTAAAAAAAAGTCTACAAGCTACAAAACTTTTTTTTCTTCTTCTGTGACTTCAAATTTGGTTCAGTTACGTGGATATTTTATACAAGTGTAAATTTGGTTCACAGTTATGTGGATATTTTATACAAGTGTAAATGTATGCACACAAGCTCACATCAGGTTTTACACGCTCTCGCATTTTGCACCATATCTTCCTTCATAGTAGCCCACAACCATGGCTTACCTTAGTTTTGTCTGGTCAAAACTGGTCTTCAATGGTGATAACAACGATGATGTAGTTAATCCATAGGTTAATATCCAATGTGGCTGTGTCCCCTTTGAAATGTTCTGATAATCTATAAGCAATAAAACTGGAATTCCGTTTTAAAATAGTAGAGCAGTCCATTCTTACGCTCTGTAGCAAGATTGAATGCGCTAAGACGCCATCTTTTTTTTTTTTTACATGTGTGTGCGGGACGATTGCCCTTCGATTCTATTGGCTCTAACGGTCAGAAAGAGATGTCACATGTCAAAATCGAAGAAGGGGGGCCAGAGATAAGGAAAATCCCAGCAAATGGCCCCAGAAGAGGTTTTTTTTCCTAAATCTGTCTAAAAAGGTCAAATATCACTTGTTTTGCATTAATCTTGATACAGGGTACTTATTATATGTTGTAGTTTGGATTCCTAAAGCTTTTAGTCTACTAACCCATCATCCAAGGTTAGTTTTCATTATAAGTACAAAATATGTTTTGGACGGACACTATAATTTACAGTTTTTTACCATGTTCAATCTGAATTTTCTTTAACATAAAAAACATCTATATTGATGCTGACTTTTCTACATCCAACTCACAGGTTTATCATTACTTTGAGAAAAAATATTCTTAATTTAACCCTTTTAGAAGGGAAGATATGTTCATGTGTTCTGGGAATGTCATTTTCGAGCCTGAAACCTGAAAAACAGGTTTGGGGCTTAAGAGGTTAATCCCTGTGGGGAAATTCAGTTGTTCAAACAGGGTGAGAGTGAAAAACAGGATAGCAGATTAATACAATCAAAAATAAGATCAGCGATAAAAATAAAAATACTGAGAAACTATGAAATAAGAAATGAATACAATTCAAATGTAATTATCATATATACTATATTGTATTATTAAGTAATATCATACATTAACCCCATTATAGCAGATGCCACATTGAATGGATGAACACATTTATGCATCAATAATTACAACGGATTATTTTTAAATACAAGTTGTAAAAATAATTATGTATTTAATACTACTAACATAATGATTCATTTTACTTTCAGATGATAATACTTTTCACTTAGGCAATTGACCATTTTGAATGCAAGACATTTACTTCTAATACGTATTTTTACCTAGGTAAATAATCTGAATACTTCTTCCACCTCTGAGCTTGGACCCCGTCACTGTTTTTAAAACTTTAATTAAATGTTTTATATTTCCAGAGACAGCCACACAAGGACAAAAACGGCTGTTTGCGTTACTGTTTAGTGTCATATAGACCATTCGGCCACACGAGGACGACCGAATACGGCACTAAACGACTGAGGAAACGATAACTGGTCCCAAGGTGGATAGAACGGCATACGCAACTCTCTGGGGGGTCAAACGGCTCCGTGTGTGCGCCCTATCCGAACATTTTCAGATCACTGATAGTGATTGCGCAATAGCCCCGCCTCTCCCCACCTCTTCTGCTTACCCCGCGCCATTGCTGAAGTGTTTCGCCACCAACAACAACAACAATGGCGGATCGCAGAGTTGCTATCGTGCTCCGGACACTATTGACCATGCTACAGTTGTTTGTGCAACATCTACAGCAGATCCTCCATCAGCAAAAACAGGACATGGAGAACATGACCTACATATTGCTAACACTACAGCGGGGAATAACTAGAAGGGCAACCAGGCGAATATTTTGGTTAAGACCGGGCAGAAGCAGCACTTGGTGGGACAATGTTGTCAATGGCGTTGTCGTGTATGATGAATGGAGGGAGAACTTCCGCATGTCCAGAGCCTCTGTCGTCGCCCTGACCAAAGAACTGCGCCCATATATCGAAAAGAAAACATCAAACATGAGTGCACCGATTGATCCACTGAAAATGGTTGCGTTAATGCTGTTTTACCTGAGCGATGGGGGAAGGATGCTAACGCCTTGGGTGTTTCGCGCCAGGCTTTGTCCCTCATTATTAGGCAGACATGCAGAGCGATCTCTATCAAGCTGCCTTTTACTGAGCCCGAGACGCGGATCTGGTTGAGGGGTTCCATTGTGCGCATCGCATGCCACAATGTTTAGGAGCAGTGGACGGAACCCACATCGAAATCAAGCAGCCATCTAACAACTCCACTGACTACATCAATAGGAAAGGCAGATATTCCCTTAATGTACAGGCCGCCTGTGATTACAAATACCGATTCATGGATGTCGTGGTAAAGTGGCCTGGGAGTGTGCATGATGCACGGGTCTTTGCTAACTCAAAGCTAAACATGTACTTGAAAACTGGAAAGATCCCTGCTCTGAGAAAACAGATTGTGGATGAGGAAGAGGCCATACCAATTTATCTTCTTGGGGATCCAGCCTACCCACTGCTGCCGTACCTGATGAAGGAATATGCAACCGGTGGCTCCACAGTTCAGAAACAGTACTTTGGGCTAACTTTGTGTAGGGCACGTATGGTCATTGAGTGTGCTTTTGGTCGCCTCAAGGCCAGATCTGCTGCACTCAGAAGGCCTATGGACATAAACATGGATGACCTGCCCCATGTCATTTACTCCTGCTTTGTCCTCCACAATATTTGTGAGGCCAGTAAGGAGGCTGTGGATGATCAATCTGTGGTGGGAATAATTCAAGGTGAAAGGGATGTACAGCCTCCCACACAGAGCAATAGGTATCTCACTGACTGTAATGAGGGGGAGGGAAAGAGAGTGAGGAGAGTGCTTACGGCTTACATTGACCCTTAGGACTACATAAAAGACAGACTGTATTTTTTTTGGGGAAAAGATGTGTTAAGATCTAATAAACATTCTTTGTTACATTCACTGTGCAGCTCCTTCAGTGACAGGTTTTTTGTTGTTGTACTTAGTACTTCTTAATGTATGTAACATTACGCTACAAAATATGTGATTCTCCAATGTTCAAAGTGTGAAATTAAAAATAAAATTGGCTGCAACTACTTCCAGACTTTCTTTGAACATAAAGTGCAACAAATGTGCAAACGCAGTATCATAATATATTTATACTTTCCCATAAGGACCCAACGTGGCACGGTGTCACATGAACTTTAATGGTCTGGAAAGCTCCTTATAAAGCTTTAGCCTTAATTTTATCTCATTACATGTCACTTGTTAGATGCTTTTATCCAAAGTGACTTACATACTCAATACTGTGGACAATTCCCACAGGAGCACTTTGGGGTGAAGTGTCTCAGGGACACAACGACATGTGCAGTGGGGTTTTCTGCCACACGCAACAACAGGCTGGCTAACAGTTGGTTGCTGACGTTTTTAAAGGAGAAACATATTAAGTGTTACTGAGGGTTAGAAGGGGGGCTTTGATATAGTTTCCTTGTCACATTTTAGTACTCTAAGTAGGTCTAAATGATTTGTAAAACATAAGTAGTTCATTCTATTTAGACTGATATTGCTGTTGAGATATTATTAATGATATTGGAGGGAGACATTCTTTCTTAACTATCATGTTGGGATTTTTTATACAATATAATACAGTTTTACATCCAAGCAGAGGCTCATCCATCCATCCATCCATCTTCTCCCGCTTATCCGTGGTCGGGTCGCGGGGGTAGCAGTTCCAGCAGAGAGCCCCAAACTTTCTTTTCCCTGGCGACATCAACCAGCTCTGACTGGGGGATCCCAAGGCGCTCCCAGGCCAGCGAAGAGATATAATCCCTCCACCTGGTCCTAGGTCTACCCCTTGGTCTCTTCCCAGCTGGACGTGCCTGGAACACCTCCCTAGGGAGGCGCCCAGGTGGCATCCTAACTAGGTGCCCGAACCACCTCAACTGGCTTCTTTCGACGCGAAGGAGGAGCGGCTCAACTCCGAGTCCCTCCCTGATGACCGAACTTCTCACCTTATCTCTAAGGGAGACACCAGCCACCCGGCGGAGGAAACCCATCTCGGCCGCTTGTATCCGCGATCTCGTTCTTTCGGTCATGACCCATCCTTCATGACCATAGGTGAGGGTAGGAACGAAAATGGCCCGGTAGACAGAGAGCTTTGCCTTCCGGCTCAGCTCCCTTTTCGTCACAACGGTGCGGTAAAGCGACTGCAATACCGCTCCCGCTGCTCCGATTCTCCGGCCCATCTCACGCTCCATTGATCCCTCACTCGAGAACAAGACCCCGAGATACTTGAACTCCTTCACTTGGGGTAAGGACTCATTCCCTACTTGGAGTGGACAGTCCATCGGTTTCCTGCTGAGAACCATGACCTCAGATTTGGAGGTGCTGATCCTCATCCCAGCCGCTTCACACTCGGTTGCGAACCGATCCAGTGAGTGCTGAAGGTCGCAGACCGATGAAGCCATCAGAACCACATCATCTGCAAAAAGCAGTGGTGCAATCCTTAGTCCACCGAACTGCAGACCCCCCCCCCCCACGACTACGCCTCGAAATCCGATCCATGTATATTACAAACAGGATTGGTGACAAAGCGCAGCCCTGGCGGAGGCCAACCCTCACCGGAAATGGGTCCGACTTACTGCCGAGGACCCGGACACAGCTCTCGCTTTGGGAGTACAGAGATTGGATGGCCCTGAGTAGAGACCCCCTCACCCCATACTCCCGCAGCACCTCCCACAGTAACTCCCTGGGAACCCGGTCATACGCCTTCTCCAAGTCTACAAAACACATGTAGACCGGATAAGCGTACTCCCAGGCCCCCTCCAGGATCCTTGCGAGAGTAAAAAGCTGATCCGTCGTTCCACGACCAGGACGGAATCCGCATTGTTCCTCCTCAATCTGAGGTTCGACAATCGGCCTGACCCTCCTTTCGAGTACCTTGGAGTAAACTTTCCCGGGGAGGCTGAGTAGTGTGATGCCTCTGTAATTGGCACACACCCTCTGATCCCCCTTTTTGAATAGGGGGACCACCACCCCGGTCTGCCACTCCTTCGGTACCGTTTCCGACTTCCACGCAACGTTGATGAGACGTGTCAACCATGACAGTTCCTCAACACCCAGAGCCTTCAGCATTTCCGGGCGGATCTCATCCACCCCCGGGGCTTTGCCACTGTGGAGTTGTTTGACGACCTCAGTGACCTCCCCCCGGGAGATTGGCGTTGATCCCCCGTCATACTCCAGCTCTGCCTCTAACATAGAGGGCGGAGTTGTCGGGTTCAGGAGTTCCTCAAAGTGTTCCTTCCAACGTCCCAACACTCCATCAGTTGAGGTCAACAACGTCCCATCCTTACTGTACACAGCTTGGATGGTTCCCTGCTTCCCCCTCCTGAGGTGTCGGACAGTTTTCCAGAACAACTTTGGTGCCGCCCGAAAGTCCTTCTCCATGTCTTCTCCGAACTTCTCCCACACCCGCTGCTTTGCCTCGGCCACGGATGAGGCTGCTGCCCTTCGGGCCTGTCGGTACCTTGCAACTGCTTCGGGAGTCCCCCGGGATAACAAATCCCTGAAGGCCTCCTTCTTCAGTTGGACGGCTTCCCTGACCACCGGTGTCCACCAGGAGGTTCGAGGGTTACCGCCCCTTGAGGCACCTAAGACCTTGAGACCACAGCTCCCCACCGCGGCTTCGGCAATAGAGGCTTTGAACACCGACCACTCTGGTTCAATGTCCCCAACCTCCACAGGAATGCCCGAAAAGCTCCGCCGGAGGTGTGAGTTGAAGGCCTCCTGAACTTGGGCCTCCTCCAGACGTTCCCAGTTCACCCGAACTACACGTTTGGGCTTACCAGGTCTATCCAGAGGCTTCCCCCGCCACTCGACCCAACTCACCACCAGATGGTGATCAGTTGACAACTCCGCCCCTCTCTTTACCCGAGTGTCCAAAACATACGGCCTCAGGTCCGATGATACGATAACGAAATCGATCATGGACCTTCTGCCTAGGGTGCTCTGGTACCACGTACACTTATGAGCATCCTTATGTTCGAACATGGTGTTTGTTATGGCCAATCCATGACTAGCACAGAAGTCCAGTAACAAACCACCACTCCGGTTCAGATCAGGGGGGGCCGTTCCTCCCAATCACGCCCCTCCAAGTGTCTCCATCATTGCCCACATGTGCGTTGAAGTCTCCCAGCAAGACTAAGGAGTCCCCTTCAGGAGCCCCATACAGGACTCTTTCCAGGGTCTCCAAGAAGGCCGAATACTCTGAACTGCTGTTGGGTGCATAAGCACACACAACAGTCAGAGTTTTCCCCCCCATAACCCGCAGGCGTAGGGAGGCGACCCTCTCGTCCACTGGGGTAAACTCCAACAACGAAGCACCTAACCGGGGACTAGTGAGTATCCCCACACCCGCCCGGCGCCTCACACCTTGAGCAACTCCGGAGAAGAATAGAGTCCAACCCCTATCCAGAAGTAAGGTTCCAGAGCCGACGCTGTGCGTAGAGGTGAGCCCAACCAGATCCAACTGGTACCGCTCCACCTCCCGCACAAGCTCCGGCTCCTTCCCCCCCAGAGAGGTGACGTTCCACGTCCCCAAAGCCAGCTTCTGCCGCCCGGGTCTGGTCCGTCGAGACCCTCCGCTTTCACTGCCACCCGTCTGGCAGCGCACCCGACCCCATCGATGTTTCCCGTAGGTGGTGGGCCCGCGGGACAGAGAAGCGGAGGTGTTGCCCACGTTGCCTTTTCGGGCTGGGCCCGGCCGGGCTCCGTGGCAAGCCCGGCCACCAGACGCTCGCCGACGAGTCCTCCTTCTGGGCCTGGCTCCAGAAGGGGACCCCGGGCTTCCTCCGGGCCGGGTATCCTCACTTCTTGTTTTTCCTTTCATGAGGTCTTTTGAAGGTCTTTTGAACCAATCTTAGTCTGGCCCCTTGCCTGAGACCAATTTGCCATGGGAGACCCTACCAGGAACACAAGGTTCCAGACAACACAGCCCCCAGGTTCATCAGGGCACACAAACCTCTCTACCACGGTAAGGTGCTGGTTCTTCAGAGAGGCCAAGCAGAGGCTCATGCAATATTAATATCGCACAACCCCTTATTAAGATTCTGATAAAATCACAATTAATTGTTCATGATAACCACTCTCACGCCTCTCTCCCACAATCTCATGAAGTCCCTAACACTGAACAGTCTGGTGGGTCATGGTCCAGGACATGTGATATTGTGTTCCCATAACAATATAATAAAATGTCTTGGTCAAATTGATATGAAACAACCAATGAGACAAACATCGCTGTGACACTGATGTTCCATCCTGACTTGGAGTGACGTATATGCACGATTAAAAATATGATTATGATCTGCTCAGTTAATTTAGCTGATTCAATTATATTAAGTTAATATATCCTTTATTCTATAGTTCAAACAATGTTCAAACCAATTTAAACCAAAAAAGCATCCTCATTAATGAAGTTGAGTTATTTTACCATTAAAGCCCAATGTGACATTTCAGATATTTGACACTAGGGGGGGGGGGGGGTTATATATCAGAAATGTGGTCTATATATGTTCTCCTTAATGTTCCCAAAAGTAGAAATGGGTCTGGATTCTTATGGATTAAACAACTGGCTTACAACGCAAAAAACTGAAGCTCACTGCTTTATCAGTCAACTTGGCCAGTAATAGATATCTCACTGACTGTAATGAGGGAAAGACAGTAAAGAGTGCTGAAGAGTGCTTGCGGAGCATTGACATGAAAGACAAGACTGTTATTTTTGCAAGGTTTTTATATTAAGAACATTTGCAAGAGCTATAATGTCCACATTTCACATGTTCACAGTGCAACAAGGAATAGCCTTGACTGGCAACACAAATAGGGACAAACATATTCACTGCAATAAAAAGTTATATAATACAAAATAAAATAAAAGTAAAATAAACTACACATACACTAAACCTCGGTGCTTTAATAGTCTTCTGGAAAGAGTGACTGCCTGTAGGAAAACTGATATGGTTGCCGTGGGGGGTCAGAGGTCATCGTGTGCAGGTGTGGTGTAGAGGGATTTGGTGTGTAGGCAGGCTGTGGACTTCTATGCCGGTACGGTGACTGTCCCGGGAATTGTCCACCGCTGCTACTGTGGGGTGGCGCATGCATTAATTCCCTCATCAGGGAAAAGCCCGCCCGAATGTTATCATTCATCTGCTGAAAGCTTTCTGCGTTGCGGATGGATGTTTGTTGATTTTGCTCCATTAGCTCCACCTTCCTCCTTTTTAGTTTCAGGTCTTCCTGCACGGCATGGTCAGCTGAAAGTTTCCTCCTCAAGCGGTCACTTCTGTGGCCGTTCAGCTGCACCTTGAATAAACCAGAGCATTTTTTTATTATTACACAATAGAACCATAGCCACCAGATAACATAAGACCAAAGGCATGTTGTGAGTGAACTAGCTTTCAATATCTTCTACTTTTACAAATAAAACAGCTTTCAATACCTTCTACTTTTACAAATACAACAGCTTTCAATACAGTCTACTTTTACAAATACAACAGCCCTCAATACCTTCTACTTTTACAAATACAACAGCTCTCAATACCTTCTAATTTTATAAAGCTTAAACATGTTCAGTTTTTCTGTGGAAGGTACTGTATCGTAGTATGTAGTCCGTGTAGTCCTGGAGCAGATCCCTGCGATGCCGTACAACCGCAGCAGCTGTCAGACTTCCGCTGGATTCGCTCGACTCTGGCGAATCGCTGGAACGCTCCAAACTCCGGGGTGAAGTAGACGACTCTTCCAGGTCCCCCCGTCTCGATGCCCGACGTAAGACCTCTTCACATAGCTCAAAAAACATGAGCACAAAATGTCCTTGGCCACTCCGACGCCCAGTGTCCACCGCATGCCTGTACTTCATGCGGATTTGTTTGAGCTTGGCGGCAAGCTGGGCCTTTGTAATGGCGCCCACGCCGTGAGGGAAATCCTTCCCTGTGTCGGTCGTCGGATACTGCGCCTGATACTATATCGCTATATTTTGACTTGCAGGACTCCCAGTCAACATTCTCCTGTAATTTAGTCGTTTTGTATTCTAATGTGATCCTAAGTAGAAGTTCTACCTCATCATCAGTCCACGAAAACACGTCCTTTCTTGCATCAGCCATCTTCTACCTTGTTTGTTTGTTTGTTGTGTGCCTTACACATCCAGGGGGGATCTTATACTCGCTGCTTTTGTGGATGAAGTTACAGCGCCACGTAGAGGCTCCTGCATATGTACTGCAGCTTCTCCAGCGGTTCGAGCTAAACGGAGCGGTCTCGTGTGGGCAGACACTATCCAGATAACTATTGCGTGTGGACGGAAGCTTGTTTGCGTTTGCGTTAATCCTATGCGTTTAGCCGTTTTCGTCCTCGTGTGGCCGCAGCCTCAGGCTCAGAAAAGTCGGACCGATTTCAGTCGAGAATGACTGAACGGTCCTACAAAGCCGCAGCGTTGTCCGCCAGGGCCCTGAATGTGTCCTCGCTGCTAACCGCTTACCAAGCGGAGCTCTGCGAGGACCTGTCGGGTAACCCGGGGGCAGCCACTCTGGACGAGATGGCAGCGGTCATGGACATTTGTCTCCGTGTCCAACGCTGCGCCGTCCAGGCCACGGGCAAGGCAATGGGGATCATGGTGGTGCAGGAAAGAGCGAGATGGCTCAACTTCACCAACCTCCCAGACCGGGAAAAGGAGGATGTGCTGGATATGCCCATCGTTCCCGAGGGAATTTTCGGCTCCGCTCTCGCCTCCATGCAAAGGAGGTGTGAGTCGAAAAAGAAGGAGGACGAGGCACTCCACCTCTGCCTCCCTCGAAGGGTCCAGCCGCTGCCTTCGCAGCAGCAGTCCTTCGCCCAAGCTGCCTCGAACCCTGCTCGGTTTAAAGCACCGAAGACGCAGAGGTCGCAGCCCGCCCCGAGTCCCCAGCCCCAAGACTTAAGCTTTTTGGAGCCCCTCCTCCGTTGGCACTCATCTTTTTAAACTTCACTTTTGATTATTTTAAGATATAATTGACCGTTTCCTTTACTTTTTTCTGCTTTCCACTGGTGGGGGCGCATGGCATGAGCTCCCAAATTTGGCCTGGAACCTCCGGGAATTGTGGGCTAAGCTCCATAAACTGACAAAGACACCCAAAAATGTATAATACAAATACATTTAAATAGTAAAAGGTACAATTGTGCTCCTATTTACCCGGTATTTGATTTAAATAGCCCCATGATAGTGAATAAAAATCATTTTCATGGAAAAAAAGTGTTAAAACCCCTGATTAATATGTTTGTAATGCTGGCAGCAGGTTCACTGCTGTTAGCAGGGTCTCACACTCAAAGGCACCTAGGCAGAGCTCCAGGGTGATGCACAAGGCTTTCATACCCAGCAATAAGTGTTTGAAAGCTGGGAAAAAGTGCTGTGAATACAGGGAGAGAGCAGCCAGAGAGAAGCGGGCTGTGAGAGCCACAGAGCACACCCAGAGCTCTCCTTGCAGCGCATGGCTCTTGCACCCAGACTGCACCCAGAGAACAGGCTGCTTCACAGCACTTTACAAGCCAGGAAAAGTGATTGAATCCTGGATATACATGTTTAAAATAGTCTGATACCTCCAGGGCACATCACCACATTTTACAAGCCAGGGAAGGTGCCTGAATCCTGGGTAAACATTGTTTAATTGTTTAAGTGTTTTTAAATGTGTGAAACAGTGTTTTGTCACTTTCAAAACCCTCCCGTCATTGACCGGAGAAATTGGGTCGATGTTGTATTCAATCTGAATATTCCAGTGAGACGAAGTCCGTACAATGACCGGAGTGATCCCATGTTAATTTTGTCCCAAAACCGGAGCATTCCCTCACCCGCCGGGAGACTGTCACTGTAGATGTATGTCTCTCAGGGTGGGGTGCGGTGTGGCAGGGCAGGACTGTTCAGGGTCTGTGGTCCAGCTTCGCACTGTGCTGCTTGCGCTCAGGCACTTTTTACCCCAACTGACGGACAGGCATGTGCTTGTTCGTTCGGAAAACATGTCCGCGGTTTCCCAGATCAACCACCAGGGGGGCACCAGGTCCGCACAGCTGCTCCGGGTTTCACAGAGCCTCTTGTCTTGGGCGTCTCCCCGCTTGGTCAGCCTGCGAGCAGTCTTTCTACCAGGAGACTGAAATCAGGTGGCATATTTCCTCCCTCAGCACAAACCTCCACCAGGGGAGTGGAGGCTTCACCCAGAAGTGGTGGAGACAATATGGAGCCTTTTCGGCAGGGCCGAGGTGGACCTCTTTGCCTCGGAAGAGTTGAGGCACTGCCCCCTCTGGTTCTCCTGGACAGAGGTGACCAGCCCAATGGGGCAGGACGCTCTGGTACACGACTGGCCAGAAAGTCTCCTGTACGCCTTCCCGCCGCTGTTATTACAGACGCTTCAGAGGGTCCTTACATTACATTACATTACATTGCATTTAGCTGACGCTTTTATCCAAATCGACTTACAATAAGTGCGTTCGACCAACAAAATACAAACTTGAAGAAAACAGAATCATATGAGTACATCAGGTTTCAAGTGCTACTCAACTGGCTTTAGATAAGCCAGTCCTTTATTAGTATATAAATGCTTTGTTAATAGCTCTATTGCTCGAAGTGGAGTCGAAAGAGATGAGTTTTCAGTCTGCGCCGGAAGGTGTGTAAGCTTTCTGCTGTCCTGATTTCAATGGGGAGCTCATTCCACCATTTTGGAGCCAGGATAGCAAACCCACGTGTTTTTGCTGATGGGAACTTGGGTCCCCTTCGCAGTGAGGGTGCAGCGAGCTGTTTAGCTGATGCAGAGCGGAGTGCACGTGCTGGGGTGTACGGTTTAACCATGTCCTGGATGTAGGAAGGGCCAGATCCACTCGCAGCATGGTACGCAAGTACCATTGTCTTGAAGTAGATTCTAGCAGTTACCGGAAGCCAGTGAAGGGAGCGGAGGAGCGGCGTGGTGTGGGAGAATTTAGGAAGGTTGAAGACCAGACGAGCAGCTGCATTCTGGATGAGCTGCAGAGGTCGGATGGCACATGCAGGTACACCAGCCAGGAGGGAGTTGCAGTAGTCTAGGCGTGAGATGACAAGAGTCTGGACCAGAACCTGCGTCGCTTTCTGGGTCAGCTGGGGGCGTATCCTCCTGATGTTGTAAAGCGTGTATCTGCAGCAGCGGGTTGTAGCAGCGATGTTTGCAGTGAAGGACAGTTTGTTATCTAGGGTCACACCCAGATTCCTTGCAGTCTGAGTCGGGGAAACAATAGAGGTGCCGATGTTGATTGTTAGGTCAAGAGTGGGACAATCTTTTCCCAGAAGGAAAAGCAGTTCAGTCTTGTCAAGGTTGAGCTTGAGGTGGTGAGCAGACATCCACTGAGAGATGTCAGCTAGACAAGCAGAGATGCGTGCGACGACCTGGGTCTCTGAGCGGGGAAAGGACAGAATTAATTGGGTGTCGTCAGCGTAGCAGTGGTATGAAAAAAGTGGGCTAATGACTGATCCGAGCGAGTTTGTGTACAAGGAGACACAGGGGCACAGGTTCCGAGAGTTTGGTTCCCGTTGCTGCGCAGTCTCTGCTGCGGCCCACATGGCGCCTCCCCAACAGGAAGGACCTTCTGTCACAGCTCAGGGGTCAGATCTGGCATCCCGACCCTCACCGCCTTCAGCTCTGGGCTTGGCCTCTGTGGGGCCCACTGTTGAGCGTTTTTACGGCATGTGTCAGGGAAACTATCCTGAATGCCAGAGCACCATCCACTCGAGCACAGTACGAGGGAAAATGGAAGCTCTTCTACCACTGGTGTTTGGGTAAGGCTGAGAATCCGGGGCATTGCTCTGTGGCCACCATTCTGGAGTTCCTGCAGTCCCTTCTGGATAGTGGACGTTCTCACTCCACTTTGAAGGTATATATAGCTGCTATCTCTGCCCAACATATTGGGGTCGACGGCGCCACTGTGGGGCGCCACAGGTCGTGTCCCTCTTCCTGAGAGGGTCCTTACGGCAGCGTCCCCCTAGTACCCCGAGGGCTCCGGCTTGGGACCTGCCCCTAGTGCTAAATGCCCTATCATCTCCTCCCTTCGAGCCCCTGGCCCTGGTGGGGCTTAAGTGGCTGTCCTTGGAGGCAGCATTTCTGCTTGCCATAACCTCAGGGAAGCAAGTTGGGGAGTTGCATGCCCTCTCCGTGAGCGATACATGCCTGAGGTGGAATTCCGATGGCTCGGGTGTTGCCCTATGGCCGAATGTGGCGTTCCTACCCAAGGTGCTTCCACTTGCCCACTCCAATCGGCCCATCCAGCTGGCACGCTTTAATGTCCCACAGGAGAGACGCACGCCCGAGTTGCTGTGCCCTGTGCGTGCCCTAAGAGCGTATGTCGATGCTGAGGCCTGTATACGGCAGTCAGAGCAGCTCTTCGTTTGCCATGGCGGCACTAGGAAGGGTTGTGCTCTCTCCAAGCAGCGGCTGTCCCACTGGGTTGTTGATACAATCGCACATGCCTATGGGGCCAGTGGCCGCCCCCTGCCATCAGGGGTGCAATGCTACTCTACAAGGAGCGTCTCAACGTCTTGGGCCGCCCTGAGAGGAGTGCCCCTGGAGACCATCTGCGCCGCGGTGTCTTGGGCGTCTTCTGGCACATTCTCCATGTTCTACCGGGTCAATGTCGCCACCCCCCATCCTTTGGGCGTGGTCCTGTTGCCAAGTTCCGCTGCTTCCAGCTAGGTGAGTATTTGGTTTCTTCATGACATGGTTGGTATAAGTCATCCAGTGCTAAAGCACCGCCTCTGGCGGTCAGTAGGGACGAAATAGAACGATAGTTAGGTCTGTAACTACGGTTCTATGATTCCCGGATGACCACCAGAGTTTCCTGTCACTCAGAATTATTGTGTGCTCGCGAGAAGATTCTGGGAACAGATCCTCTGATGACACTGGCTGATATAGCCGGTGTCACGTGGGTCACAGGTGACTTTGTTGTTAATGGTACTCGTATAGCGCATGCTCGCGATGGACATAACCAGTGCTAAAGCACCGCCTCTGGCGGTCATCCGGGACTCTTAAAACGTAGTTACAGACGTAACTATCGGTTTATGTTGCCATTTTCCACTTTTATTTTTGAAATGTTTTCCTCCTTGTGCCTTGTCTGGTCTTACTTGCTGTGTTTGCCTTCCTGTCTTTAGTTTCCCTCCAGTGCCTGATTGTTATTGTGTTCCCCTCCCCTCCCCAGCTGTGTCTTGTCTTGTGATTACCCTTGTGTGTATTTAATCCAACAAGTCCTCCAACTCGTACGACCAAATAGGTTGATTGTTCACCAGCTTATTACGACCTATAATCACGTTTAAAAGTTATCGACCTCTAGTGCTCCCGTTGACTGCAAACGCTCCGGTGGGTCGTTTATTCACAAATAACCCTATCTGGAAAATCCTAAATTGTACGATAGTTTGGCCATTAAAATGCTTTTTGATTACATTTCTAGCGATAAGTGTATATTGTACTTTTAGAATCTACGTCCAGTGGATGTGTAGGATCTATAGTTTGATAGATATTATGAAGATTATTTGAGGTCTCGCTAGGAGAACGTATATATACTACGTCTTTCCCCCTATTTATTTCTATTGACGGCAGCGTCCACCCTCACGGGATGAAAACAGTATTTCCGGTCTCGAAGTTTTCATAATAAAACCGTATTCCCTTCACTGTCAAATGATTTTATAGTGATATCTGCAGTACTCATCCACACAAAAACATCATGATTATCCTTGTTAATTACACAACATTAATTGGTTTAAATTGTGCACAATGCTTACGTGACCGTGCCTTCAGTGCAGACGCTTTTCTGCTTGCTCTTGCCTCTGCTTACTTTTTTATGCTCTTTTTCTATTTTTCTTTTCTGAAAACTTCGAGCAGCGGCTCCTGGACATTAACCTATCACTGGGACAGTTATTCTTCGTAAATAGACAGAGGGTTTCAGCCATATTTCAATATTTTTACGACGACCTCAGTCTTACAGTAGCGTGGCCTAGCAACAGCTAAAGCCTGGTACTGCATGCTATTTAGCTTAAGCTAGTTAGCAGCAAAATGCCTCCGTTCTCTACAGATGACTTCCACAAACTTCTACAGAAGATGGCCGTGTTGGAAATGAAAATGCAACGGTTGGAAGTTAACGTGGAAGTGAATGGACTAGGTTGGAATGACACCACTTTACCAGTGTTGCAAAATAATGGACAAAGGCATGCTAACTCAAAGCTAGTTAGCAGCTACAAGGATTCCAAGGAACAGGAGGGCTGTGTACTCGTTAAGTGGTAGTCCTCCCTCGAACTCTCTGGGTGCAAGGCCGAAGAGTAGAGCCCAGCGCTCTGAAATCTGTGATGCGACCGGCTGGCCTGCATTGTTATCACCCAGGAAGAGCGCCTCTTCAACCCATGTTCCTACTAGGAAACAGCCGTGGACAGCTGCTAAAGGGAGAACTACACAAAATCCTCCAAAACCACAGAGTGTGCCAATCCAGAACAGATACGCTCCGCTGACCGAGAACCGGAGATCTCTTTCTGATGACCTGGATAACCCGTCCTCTTCACATAGCAGGGTAAGGACCAATAGCTACTCCAAAAGTAAAAGGCTAGAGGGAAAGCTAACGACTGGGCCTGAAACTCTGATTGTGGGTGACTCTGCTTTAAGAGATGTAAAAAGTCTGTGTAGTAAGAACAACACCAAAGTGCTCTGTTTTCCCAAGGATATGGTCTCTGACTTGGCTGAGAAGATCCTGCATATTGGGGCTGAACATCCGACTGTGAAGAATGTGGTACTGCACATTGGAACAAATGATGTTGTGAAACAACTGTCAGAAGTGCTGAAAAAAGACTTTAAATGTCTGTTGGAAACGGTCAGCTCTCTAAATGCAGAGGTGTTCATCAGTGGCCCTCTACCGCCAGTCAGAAGATTGTTTGCACCGAACACCTGGCTTTCAACTGTCTGTATTGACCATTCTGTCAATTTTATTGACAACTTTAACTTTTTCTGGGACCGCAGACATCTTTTTAAGGCAAATGGAGTTTGTCTGAACAAATCAGGAGTGACATTGTTTATCTCTAACGTATTCAACTGCCTATGTCATCAATCTGTTCCCTTTTCCAAGGACAAGCAACAAGAGGAATCAAAACAAGAGAAAGACACAACACATCGCTCAGAAAACCTTGAAAATCTATCACTGCACCCGCCTGAGGAATGTCTTGATTATGGGAGACAAATGGAGGAGTCTCCACCGCCCTTCACCCCCCCTATCACCTCTGAGGATACTCTTCCTTCACCCCACAGCTCTCTCTACTCTCCGTTCACCCTTTCACCTTCGCCCACCCTCCTGGAGATCGCTGAACACACAAAGGAGATACAGAGGGTTGGCACCGAATCCTTCCTGGAGTTCAAAGACCAAACTAAGGCGATACGCAGGGTTGGCAGCATGTCCTTTACCCCCGCTCCTCAACGACGCCCACCAAAATCACTGCAGAGACGCGCACCATCTCCCCTGTCTTCATCACCGTGCCTACGTCAACCACCATCCCCCCCCTGGCAGCATGTCCTCTACCCCCGCACCATCTCCCCCGTCTCCATCACCATGCCTACGTCAACCACCTCTCCTCCCTTCAAGAAAGCAACTGCAGTCTCCGAAGCCTGATAAGGATGTGTGTGTACAAAAGCAACAAACTCTTACTGATATGTGCTGGGTCCAGGCTCAAGGGCGTATGGCACTCTCAACTCCTTCCAGGACATGCCGGGGCCCTGCCTGCCAGTAGCTTTGCCGATATCTGTGTTGATAGGTAATAGATTAAGAGCGGTGAATCAGCTTAGAAACAGGAAGTGCTCAAACGTTCGTGTGAGTTTATCAAATTTAGCAGTGATTCCATGTTAGCCACAGCTTGTCACAAAACATCTTACTGATAGTGTATCTAACAAACTTAAACTAGCTTTATTAAATGTCAGGTCTCTGGCAGGAAAAACATTTTTAATCAATGATTGTATCACTGAGCACAATCTTGATTTGATGTTTTTAACGGAAACTTGGATTGAACAAAATAACAGTGCAGCTGTTCTTACCAAATCAACCCCTCCCAACTTTAGTTTTATGAGTCAGGAAATAATGCATAAGAGAGGTGGAGTTGCTATTTTGTTCAATGATTCCATTCAATGCAGGAAGACATCTTATGGGAACTTTGCTTCTTTTGAATATGTGGCCCTTCAGCTGAAATGCTCCTCTCGAGCTCTGTTCCTAAATATCTATAGACCACCCAAATACTGTGCAAGCTTTTTTGATGACTTTACTGAACTGCTGTCTATAGTGTGTATTGACTTTGATCGTCTAGTCATTGTTGGTGATTTTAACATCCATGTTGACAACCCCCAGGACAGAGGGGCTAAAGAACTGTTTTGTGTTCTTGATAACTATGGACTGACTCAGCATGTGACGGAGCCCACGCACAATAAGGGGCACACTGGACTTAATTATCTCAAAGGGTCTGAATATCTCTAAGGTTGTGGTGACTGATGTTGCACTCTCTGATCATTCCTGTGTGTTCTTTGAGAGCTCTATTTCTGTTCACAAAAATGTTCAAAAATAGGTAACCACAAAGCGATATTTAAAGAAGACCTATCATGCTATATTTAAATGATATAGTGTATGACCATACCTATATAAGGTATATTTATACATTTTATTTTTCAAAATACCAAACAGATCATTTTTTAGACATGCCTCGTTTCGCTCATTTTCGCTCTATTCCAAGCCCGTCTTTGAAAATTCTGAGCAGCAGCTGACCACGCCCCCCTGCAGAAGAGCAGGCATGAGCCGGCGAGAGTCACGTTACCATGCTTGCTGTGATTACGAGTGTCGAATAAACATGTCATCTCAGAGCAATGCATGTGTTCAAGCATATTATCAATTTGATCCAGAAACTGACCCTGAAGCAGCGGAGGTTTTGGTGGAGGTGCAAAATTCTCGGTTGCAGCAGGACGTTTCTGAATGGTTAGCTGACAAGCTGTTGTCCCTATTTATTTTACTCTGTTACGATGCTTGCTCCTTATTCCGTTCATATTTTGGCTAATTAGCAAGAATGCAATGTGTACAGTTTGTAACGCAAAAACAGCGATATATATATATTTATAAAGGGAGACATTCATATTTTCAGCATATATACAATGGCCTCATTGCGTTTATTAATAGTTTACAGTCCTTTTCTTCCAACATCGTGCAACAACCGTTGGAAACTTGAATAACTTAGGATGATAAAAAGTATAACTCCAACAACACCTCAGTTTTCAGCAATGTGTGTAGTTTCATGTGTTTTTAAAAGCTCAGTTATTGACTTCTTTGTGCAAATTGCGCCACGATGCCTTCTGAACGGAGAATGTGTGCTGCATGGAGATACCACAGGTAACATTTTTGACAGCTTTACTAAGTTGTCTGTTTAAATACATTTTTCACATGTCATTCAATATATGTTTATCACAATGTGTCAAGACGGATGCAGTAACTTGAGGACTCTGTAACCTGTATGGTGGACCATCCTGGATTGAGCCTGTGTGCCTAAATGTGTTCTCCCTGCAGAATGCGTTGAATATTTACAGAGCTGAACATGGTGGACTACAGTTGAGGCAAATAGAGCAGTGAGTGGTTTGTTTGTTTTGACTGAAATGGTAAAACGAATGCTAATATTGTTCATGGAAATAAATACTGGTGTATATGGCTTTATGCAATCTTTCATTCTGTCATTGTACTATTATATACTACACAGCAATGGCATAACACACCCATGTGTACGACAAAAAGGTCCACATACACACAACCTTATGCTTTTGAAATCAGAATATTCTTTACCCATCCAAACATGAATAATCACGACACATTTTGATATCAACTCGGAACTTTATTGTCAAAATCAACGGTTAAAAAAAACCATAAAAAAAAACTAAATGTAGCCTACTTGTATTTTGTATAAATGACACTAAATATTTTTACAGAAGCTTTGTGAGCTGGTGCTGGGGCTTCCTTAGACGCAGGATCAGAGTGGTGATTTCGGCCTGCGTTGTCCTCAGGATACGCAGGGAGTTTCCTGATCCGTGAAATGTCGATGTTGGGTTCAGACAGCAGCCAAATTGAACCGTGTAGCATACCCAGCAATGACTTCCTCCCTGTCAGGTCGCTCATAATGGTGCAGGGTCCACAAAGACTTGGTCGAAGATGAGGTCCATCAAGTTGGCCACGTAGGGCTGTGCAATGGTAAAAAAAGCACAACAAAAAATTTGGTTAGATTAGTATATGCATGTAAAAAACTGAAACTTCTTTCTAATTTTTTTTATTTTATATTTGTAAATAGTTGTATAATAAATATTTTAAACACTTACGGAATGTGGGGTCAGTCTTTACTGGTTTTGCTCTGCATTCTCCCTTCCTGGCCTTTGGGAACTGCAGTTTATACAGAGGGTTTCCAGTGGATGTAGTGGCTTGTGCACGCTCAGCGTTTTCATTGTAGTGCAGGGCTGCCAGGTACAGTCTTTCATTTCCGCCATAATAAAAAAAAATGTAATTAATAGCAAAGGATGTACAAATTGTCACTAATTAGTAAGTATGTGAGGTGCTGGCCTGTAAAGAAGAACACATAGTTAGAACAAAATCATCTCAACTTAGTATTCAGGATGAGAAAATACTATTTGGATAAATATAGTCTGAAATCCCAAAAGATGGGGCTAAAACTCTCTATTTAGCAAAGCTCTTTGCTTAGCCTTTTCCAATCTGAGTTAGTTTTGAACCGTAACGTGCATGCTGACTCAATACAGGTGATGTGTTGGAGAGGGGCTGAGCTCAGTAGACTGACTGTAATGAGTGCTAGCCACTAATTAGCCTGTTGCTAGAGGTAAGGCCTTGTCAACAACAACAGACCAACGGGGCTTTAGCTCAGTTTTACTCGTGGTGTGTGTCCCCCCTCGCATACATACACAGTGTTGTATCCTAACACACCCCCATTTATATTCATGTGCGCAAACAAGTAAACACACAAAAGCTTTTACATAAAAAACGGCATGTCTCATTAGCGTAGCGTAGCTTAGCTTACAGATCGATGATATCTGATCGTTCTTACAGACTACAATCACAAAAGCTTTTACATATAACGGTGAAAAAAACGGCATGTCTCATTAGCGTAGCGTAGCTTACCTTACAGATCGATGATATCTGATCGTTCTTACAGACTACAATCACAAAAGCTTTTACATATAACGCTGGAAAAAACGGCATGTTCCCTTAGCGTAGCGTAGCTTAGCTTACAGATCGATGATGTCTGATCGTTCTTACAGACTACAATCACAAAAGCTTTTACATATAAAGCTGGAAAAAATGGCACTTGCCTACAGAAGATTACGTTTGTTATTATAACTTACTCAATATGATTTTAGAGGATACAAAATACTAATAAATAGGAGAATAAATACTTGTGTTATCGCCTAGGGCGTGGCTTTACAGCCTTCACACAGATCGCCATTACGGCAGTATGTCTGAACATGTTAGTAAATGCCTGATAATTCAAATAAAAGACAAAGCAAAGACTGCGGAGCGTACAAAATAAAATGCTACAAAAATATATAAACACCTAACCGATTACTATTTGGGTTTGAGGCGAAGCTACATGCTACATGCTACATGCTACAAGCTAGAGATAGCTTTATCAGGAAAAACACTGCTAAATAAAAACTTAGAGCTTCAAAATTGGATGTGTCCTCACTGGCCTGGTCCCGGATGGTTGGTATTGATCCCGGGTTTAGCATTACTTTGAAGGCATATCCGTGTGTCTTGAGACAAGTTCATAAACATGTCTGTCGTAAAATGTTTGGAACACACAAACAGAAATCTGCCGTGGTCTTCTGGCACATGTCCCTTGTAAATGAAGTCTAGCCACATATTCATTTCTTTTTCCACTGATGGCATTGCATGCAGTCCCCTGTCCCGAGTCTTGCAGCCAACAACAGCACAACGTTTAACTATCTTAGACATCCTGGCAAGAGCAGGCAAAAACACAGATGTGGGTTGATTTAGCCTGCCGATAGCCTATATGCGAATGAGAGGTTTGGCAATGCACGTGGCCGTGGCTCATTCCCCTGATAGGTGGAGAGTTGACCAATAAGCCGAGGACTTCTCTGTGACGTAGAAAAGTGTTGAAATTTGGATCCGTTTTTTTCAGATCCGTTGCAGCCCCTTTTTTAGAGATTTGGCGAAGGAGGAAAATAGAGAGGGTTGTGTTTTCTGACACTTGGTGAGTTCCCTGGAACACCGGGGACACATATTCATGTATAAAAGACGTACAAAGGTGCATTTTGCATGATAGGTCCCCTTTAACTGAAAATACTAGGGAAATGTTTACTCAGATTTTTTCTTCCACACTTGTCCCTGCTAACATCTCAGTAAATGAGCTAGATCATCATTTTAATTCAAAAATTTAAAATGTTATAGATGCCATTGCTCCAACTGAGGTAAAGGAAGTGACTGGGAAGAAAATATCTCCATGGAGAAAGGCCATGACCGTGAGAGCAGAAAAAAGAGAGTGTCGAAAAGCTGAACGCAGGTGGCGAAAAACAAATCTCCAGGTTCACTTTGAAATCTATAAAGAGAGACTTGGCCTTTATAATTTGGAATTGAAAAACGCACGACAGTCTTTCTTCTCTGACATCATTACCAAAAACAATGCACGTGCCTTGTTTGCTACCGTCGACAGACTAACTAACCCCCCAGTGTCAGTAGCCTCTGAATTTATATCCACCAGGGCGTGCAATGATTTTGCCTCCTTCTTCACTGACAACATTCAGAAAATCAGACAAGCAGTCAGTGCCTCTGCATCAGGTACAGCAAATGTGTTGTCCTTATGTCCACCTAATATCAATTCAAACACCATGACACAATTCCATCAGATTAATGATAAAAACCTAGAGGACATTATTCAACTTCTGAAATCCTCCTCCTGCTGCCTTGATATTATTCCAACAGGATTTTTCAAAGATGTTTTGCCTTGCATGGCCTCAGATCTACTTCATATAGTAAACACATCTCTTCACTCAGGTATTGAGTTTTTGACTGAAAACTGCAGTCATTAAACCACTCTTAAAAAAGAATAATCTAGATGCTTCAGTAATGAACAATTACAGGCCCATATCAAACCTCCCATTTCTAGGTAAAATCATTGAAAAACTTGTTTTACAACAGTTGAGTAATATCTTGCATTTAAATAGTTGTTTCGATGTGTTCCAGTCAGGCTTTCGTCCAAACCACAGCACTGAGACTGCTCTTGTAAAGGTATTCACTGACATCCACTTAAACACAGACAGTGGCAGAACTTCAGTGTTAGTATTATTAGTTCTCAGTGCTGCGTTTGACACTGTTGACCACAACATATTACTAGACCGACTGGAAAACTGGGTGGGACTTTCGAAAACAGTTCTAAATTGGTTTGAATCCTACTTAAAGGACAGAAACAACTTTGTTTCTATAGGTAAATACACATCTGAGTTGACAAATATGACATGTGGGGTACCTCAAGGCTCCATCTTGGGGCCTCTTCTCTTTAACATCTACATGCTACCACTGGCTCAGATAATGAAAAACAACAAAATAAGTTACCATAGCTATGCGGATGACACACACATTTACGTAACAATTTCACCAGGAGACTATGCTCCAATCCAAACACTGAGTAAGTGCATTGAACAAATCAATGACTGGATGTGTCAGAAATGTCTCCAATTAAACAAAGATAAAACTGAGGTAATGGTTTTTGGAGCCAAGGCAGAACGTATAAAAGTTAGCACTGAGCTTCAGTCTGCAATGTTCAAAACAACAGATAAAGCCAGAAATCTAGGTGTAGTCATGGACTCTGACCTGAGTTTCAACAGTCACATTAAAACAGTTACTAAATCAGCCTACTATCATCTAAAGAATATATCTAGGATTAAAAGACTAATGTCACAGCAGGATTTGGAAAAACTTGTCCATGCTTTTATCTTCAGTAGACTGGACTACTGCAATGGTGTCTTCACAGGTCTCACTAAAGAATATATTAGAAAGCTGCAGCTAATTCAGAACGCTGCTGCTCGAGTCCTCACTAACACTAAGAAAGTGGATCACATCACTCCTGTTCTGAGGTCTTTACACTGGCTTCCTGTGTGTCAAAACATAGATTTCAAAAATACTGCTGCTTTGAATGGTTTAGGCCCAAAATACATTCTAAGAAAAGTAAAAAAAGAAAAATTATGTTTTTTTTTTTAAATAACGTTTTTAGATGTAAGCCTATCATCCACCACCCCGTTAGCAGGTGCCACTTGATTGACGTATCTTTGAGACATTCCTTGTCGCTCCCCAAAATAATAGACAGACTTCAAGTGATGCTGCACATTTTTGAACTCACTGCACTTATGGTAAATACCAACTACAACAAAATGAACATATGTTACCGTGATTTAATTGTAATACACATTTCAAAATGATGCCGGAATGACCACATACTGATACCGCTTAGTAAAAACCATGAATTAATGCTTTGACAACTGTGCAGACAAGACGGCAGGCGAAAAACCTTTTAAAATGCGTGTTATCTGAATGGAGATCGGATCGATCAGGCTAAGCTAATGTTGTAGCTGCTCCGTCCGGACTCACAACAACATGATACAGACACACACACAGTTATCTCCATACGGTTCAGTGCAACTTTAACTGAGTGAGAACGAGTGAAAATACGATTGGCTTCAGTCCGCGGAGGGGCTTCAACCGAAGGCATAACAACGGGGTACGGCCGAAGCACGGCCTCCCCAAACGGCCTTGCCGGTCGGGCTCCCCCCCCCGGTGCTGGGATCTGGTGCGGCGAGTGTTTTGATGGCAACAGCGGCTGGAGTGGACAGGACTGCGGAGGTGCCGAACATGGAAGGCGGAAGGGCAAGTGACAAGGCGGACGAAAGGAAGGACAAAGACAAAGAAGAAGAGCAAGAAAAAGGCAAGAAAGCGGGAGAGGAAGGAAAAGAGGGGAAGAAGGAGAGAACGAGGTACAGTGTGGAATTAACTGTGGAAGGTGCACTGTCTATGATGGACCTGCTTAAAGGAATACAGAAACAGTGTGGGACAGTGGATGGATGCAGAGTGACGGGAGAACAGTATGAAGTGACGATGAGGACCATCCTGGGGAAAATTAAACTAATGGAGGGGTTGAGAGTAAACGGGGCCGCGGTACATGCAAAAGACATTATGAGCACCGATGTGACCGTCTCGTTCCTGAATCTGCCTGTCTATTTGCTGGATAAAACGATACTAAATAGGCTTGAGGAGTGGGGAGTTAAGCCCATCTCGGACATTAAAAAAAGAGTGTGGCCAGACTCGGACATTGCAGACGGCACCAGGTTCCTGAGAGTGAGATTCAACAATAAGGTCCGCTCTCTACCGTATTCCACGAAGTTCGACACGGTGAAGGGGGCGGAGTACTTCCGGGTCCTGCACAATGGCCAGGTTCCAGTGTGCAGGTTATGTATAAAGCCGGGTCACATCTTTAGAGAATGCCCAGACTTTAAGTGCCACAGGTGTTATGAGAAAGGGCACTATGCCAAGGAGTGCAAGTATGGAGCTGAGAGAGAGAGAGGAGGAAGACGACAAGGAGGAAGACGATGAGGAGGAGGAGGAAGAAGAGGGGGGGAAGGCGACGAGGCGGAGGGGGCAAAGAAAAGACCCCATGAAGAGATCAGCAGCGAAGATGAAGGTCCAGTGGTGGAGGACATCTCGGGGGCTTCGGTGAGGAAAGAGAAAGCACCAAACGTGGGGAAGAGCAAGAAAAGTGCCAGGCAGGGCGGCGGAGGCGCAGATGGAAGCAGCAGAGGAGCCGAAGAGAGCAGCAGAGGCGGCGACAGGAGCAGCGGCGGGGGAAAGAAGTGTCGGAGTCCTGAGGAGGTGGAAGACATCTCGGAGGCTTCCGGAATGGAGGAGGGAGAGCTGTCGGAGGACCCTGGGGGCGCCATGGTCTTCGGGAGCCCTAATGATGAGCAGAGGGGCCGAGGCACGAGGAGAAACAGGCGCGAGGAGGAGGAGAAGAAGAAGACGACCTCAGCGGAGAACGCCGGGCTGATTGCTAGACGCAAATCGGACAAGGAGAGGGAGGTGGCGAGGGGGTGGCGATACTTATCAAGTCGGGGGATGTGAAGAATGCAAGGAAGGTTGAGGATGATGGGGAAGGGAGGATGATTGGGGTGCAGTGTGAATACATGGGGGACACGTATAAGTTGATAAATGTGTATGCACCTAATATAAAGAGGGAGAGAAGGATTTTTTTTGAGGGGAAATGTGGGGGGAACTGTTTGATTGTGGGAGACTTCAATGTGCGGTGTGGAAGGTTGGATGCGCCTGTGGGTGCTCGTTTTATTAACGACTCCTCGAGGGTGGCACTCAAAAAGATAATGAATGAGAATGGGTTGATGGATGTGTGGAGAGAAAGAAATCCGAATGTTAGAGAATCTTCTTGGAGACGAGTGGTGAAAGATAAACTTAGGCAGAGCAGGATTGATTTTGCTCTGTGCTCGGAAGCCGTGAATGAAAAGATTGGAAAGATTGAATATAGGACCACAGCGTTGAGAGGCGGGGGTATGTGGTGCTTGAATGCGAAACTACTGAATGATGAGGTGTATACAAAAAGGGTGAGAGAATGTATAAGGAAGGGGGGTGATACAAGGGACAATAATATATTAGTGTGGTGGGGAGAGTTAAAAGAGGAGATCAAGAGAATAAGCATAAAACACGGTAAGGGGAAAAATGTGCTTGATAGAAGAAGCGAGGAAAGGGTGAGGGGAGAGTTGGCTAAAGAGGCAGCAAAGATAGACAAAGAGACAGGGAGAGATTTAGGGAGATACACAAGGATCAAAGATGAGCTAGAGGGTATAGAGAGGGACAAATGCAGGGGGGCGATTGTTAGAAGCAGGGCAAATAATGCAATGGAGGGGGAAAGGTGTACTGGCTACTTTCTGAGTTTGGAAAAAATGATGCAGGAAAACAAATATTTAAAACGGGTTGAGGGAAAGGATGGTAGGAAGATAACAGATTTAGTAGGGATAGCAGAAAGAGTGGAGGAGTTCTACAGGGAATTATTTAAGACAGAAGAGGCAGATATAGAGAGTGCAGAGACGGCGATAGACAGTATGGATAAAGTTTTAGATGATAATGATAGAGAGATGTGTGAGGGAGAGATCGGTAGAAATAAGAGTCCGGGGTTAGATGGGTTAACAGCAGAATTCTACATCACCTTTAAGGAACTGTTGGTACCGGTGCTGCACAGGGTGTTCAAACACATTGAGGAGGAGGATGACCTGCCGGCCAACAGTTTTGGAAGATGAGGCATTTAAAGTTAAGAGGGAAGGTAGTGGTGATAAATGGGCTCATAGTGAGCAGATTAGTCTATATCATGACTGTCATGGAAATGCCTGAAAGGGTTCATAAAGAAATAGACATGGCAATAAATGAGTTTTTGTGGGAAGGGAAGGGCGTTAGAATTGCTAGGGAGGTAATGGAGAACGAGTATAGGGATGGAGGGATGAAGCTGATTAACGTGGAAAGGAAAAAGAAGGCGCTAAGGGTTACAATTATGTTAAAATATGTTGGTGACAAGGAGGGATAAAAAGATTATGCGTGGAAGGTATTTTTAAAAGAAGCTATCAATAAGTGTGGAGGCTGTGGGGACAGCGCTTTGTTCATGGATTTAAAAAAAGGAATGCTTAGCAGTGTTTCGGAGTACCACAGGGAGGCGCTATTAGCATGGGGTGAGTTTCTGAAAGGGGTAAAGCACGAGTGTGTGAATGTTGAGCAAGTGTGGAATCAGCCTATTTTCATGAACCATATGATCACGGTGCAGAGGTGTCCTATATTTGATCTCCAAATGTGGAGGGCGGGTTTTTAGAAACATAAGGGATTTGGTGTATGAGTTTGTGCCGGGGTTCATGGGAGCACGGGTCATAGTGGATGAGGTGAGGAGGGGGGGAAGTATGCTATTGAGAAAGGCGGAAGATATCATGGAGAGGGTGAAAAAGGGTATGCCTGTGGGGTGGGTGAGAATGGTTGAATGTGAGGCTACAAGAAGTGGAGAGAGCGTGGCAGAAATGTATGTGGGGGAGGGGGATACTCGTGTTAAAATGGAGAAAGTAAACACGAGGGTGATTTACAAAATGTTGTGTAATCAACAAGGATAATCTGGTGTTTTTGAGTTGATGAGTAATGCAGATAGGACTGTAAAATCAATCGACAGTAAGGATAATACTTACTTCCGGGGTAAAATTCTCCGTTATCCAATGGGAATGGATGCTCACATTGCTCTCCGTAATACAATAAAGGGGACATGATCAAATTGGAATATAATGTTCTTTTAAAAACCGTTAACTAAAGGGAACAATCTATTGAACACAGCTGAAGCTCTGGCCTTCCTTAAAAACTACTAATTTATCTAATAATAACTAATTTAATAAAAATCCCAGTTGTATTACACACAATGCACTGTTTTTTGAGACCAACAATTCGTAACTAATGCACCATAATACATTCTGATGAAAAATAAAAATTATTATGAATACAAATAAAATAAAAGAAGCCTCCCGTGAGTTACTACAAGCTATAAAGTAGATTTTAAAAACGTTTTATAGAATAAAAGCTCCCTGAAGGACGTTGTAGAAATGCGTGTGTGCACCACGACAAAGGAGCCTCATTCACTTTACATTGGGCTTGTTTGCGTGGTGCAGACACGTAAATGTAACAAAGTTCGTGAGTCCACCACGCAATGCGGTGTTAAGGAGTCGTGGTGGAGTCACGCATTCTGGTGAGATCAGGTTGTGTAAAACTTAGGAGAGACTTGGCCCATTATGGGAACAGAAAGGTAGACGCATGGGATGTATTTAAGAGGATTGTAAGCAAGGACGTTCAGATGGAATATGTGTACCTAGAAAAGGACGCGTTTCTGGAGAGCTTTGTGGAAGGGTGCACTCTGGTGGAGGTTGGTGACAATGACAGACTGGTGTTTAAGTATGACAGTGTTGGCTAACATGTGTAGTGTGAAACGTGAAAAGCGTAGAGTATGTTTCATATAAATGATTGCCTGTTTGCAGTGTTTTGTTTCTCGTATTCTGATTTTGTATTATCATTTACTATGATTGGACATTCAAGTAAGATCCAATTGTTTTTTGGCAATCTTCTTTTGGCTAATTGCATTACGTTTCTTTTATTTTGTCATGTTATGCATGATTATTATGTTTGAATGTTTTAAATGCAGGGCCACATTGAAACTACAGGTACAAATTGTAAATGCTGAATTGTGAATTTTCTAACAATAATAATAAAAAAAAAAAAAAGTTCGTCGGTGAGTGTTCTGTTTGTCTTTGTCGATATACGTATCATAGCCTTGAAATAAAAGAGTTTTCAGTTATATCTGCATTTGGGTCCTACTTCCAACACAAACCGTAACATTACAACCCGACCACGAATATGGGCCCAGCAGATCCTTTTTAGCAGGAATTATTGGATTTTACTTTTTCTTTGGCTACCTGCTCTGATCAATGGATAGGAGCGGTCAGGGTTCAGCAGTGAGATGCTGCTCTGGCAGATGCAGTCCACCTTACACTGAGGAATCAAAGTTTGGTGAAATTCTTACCTGCCAGGCTTTTGGATTACCTCACAATTTGTTTTCCCGATCCTGACAGACCCAGGTCTCCCAACTCCTGTTTTGACACCACACACATTGGTGTGGTCCGTCTGGCGTCAGCCCCTGCTTCTCACCCAGTGTTTGCTACTGTCCAGGAGCCATTCACTGGTACTCGTCTCGCCTTTGGAGGTCCACGGAGCCTCCAAACGGCTCCTAAAGGAAGGGGTCGCAAGGCCAGGTTGGCAGCACGAGCCCAAAGGGCCAGGGTTCCAGAACCAGTTCAGCCCCCAGCAGCCATGGTTACGGACCCAGTTCTGGCCCCAGCAGCCATGGTTCCGTGCCCCAGTAGCGTGCTCCAGTACCACCCCACACAGCCATGGATCCGTGTTCCGGTTCCCTGCCCAGCAGCCATGGTTCCGGCTCCAGTGCCGGTCCCAGCAGCCATGGTCTCTGCTCCGGAACCGGACTTTACAGCCATGTTTCCGGCTCCAGAATCGGACTTTACAGCCATGTCTCCGGCTCCAGAACCGGACCTTACAGCCATGTTTCCGGCTTCAGAACCGGACCTTACAGCCATGATTCTGGCTTTAATTCCGGCTCCAGAGCCGGCCCATACAGCCATGTTTCCGGCTTCAGAACTGGATTATACAGCCATGTTTCCGGCTTCAAAACTGGATTATACAGCCATGTTTCCGGCTTCAAAACTGGATTATACAGCCATGTTTCCGGCTTCTGAACTGAACCTTTCAGCCAGGATTCTGGCCGCAGTCCCATCTCCAGTTCCCCCTCGAGTTCCCTCTCGAGTTCCCTCCTCTAGTCCCTCCTCTAGTCCCTCCTCGAGTCCCCTCTCTAGTTCCCCTCTCCAGTCCCCTCTCGAGTTCCTCCTCTAGTCCCTCCTCTAGTCTCTCCTGGAGTCCCCTCTGGAGTCCCCTCTGGAGTCCCCTCTCGAGTTCCCTCCTCTAGTCCCCTCTCTAGTTCCCCTCTCGAGTTTCCTTCTCTAGTTCCTCCTCTGGTCCCTCCTCTAGTCTCTCCTCTAGTCCCTTCTGTAGTCCCTTCTCTAGTCCCTTCCCTAGTCCCTCCTGTAGTCCCTTCCCTAGTCCCTCCTCAGGTCACTTCACTAGTCCCATCTCCAGTCCCCTCTCGAGTCCCTCCTTTAGTCCCTGCTCTAGTCCCTCCTCGAGTCCCCTCTCAAGTCCCCTCTTGAGTTCCCTTCTCTAGTTCCTCCTCTAGTCTCTCCTCTAGTCCCCTCTGGAGTTCCCTCTCTAGTCACATCTCAAGTCCCTACCCAATGTCCTGGTCCGTTGGAGGTTCCGCTGGGGGTCCTGCCAACTCCATGTCCTGTCCCGTTGGAGGCCCCGTCGACTACTCCTCTGCCGGGGGTCCTACCAATCGTATGTCTGTCCCGTTGGAGGTCCCGCCGTCTACTCTCCTGCCGGGGGTCCTGCCAGCTCCTTGTCCTGTCTCGTTGGAGGTCCCGCCGACTACTCTCCTGCCGGGGGTCCTGCCAACCCTTTGTCCTGTCCCGTTGGAGGTCCCGCCGACTACTCTCCTGCCGGGGGTCCTGCCAATCCTATGTCCTGTGCTGTTGGAGGCCCCGCCGACTACTCTCCTGCCGGGGGTCCTGCCAGCTCCTTGTCCTGTCTCGTTGGAGGTCCCGCCGACTACTCTCCTGCTGGGGGTCCTGCCAACCCTTTGTCCTATGCCGTTGGAGGTCCAGCAGACTACTATTCTGCCGGGGGTCCTCCCAGCCCTATGTCCTGTCCCGTTGGGGGTCCCGCCGACTGCGCTTCTGCCGGGGGTCCTGCCAAACCTGTGTCCTGCCGACACCTGTCCCACCGGCTCCTGCCCGGCCTCCGGAGCTGTCCGGTCTTCGCCCTCGAGCCCGGTCCCCTGAGAGCCGTGGTCTTCGCCCTCGAGCCCGGGCCCCCTGAGAGCCCGGGCCCCCTGAGAGCCCGGCCCCCTGAGAGCCGCGGTCTTCGCCCTCGAGCCCGGTCCCCTGAGAGCAGCAGTCTTCGCTCTCGAGCCCGGTCCCCTGAGAGCAGCGGTCTTCGCCCTCGAGCCCGGCCCCCTGAGTGCAGCGGTCCTCGCCCTCGGGCCCGGTCCCCTGACTCTTCCTGCCGTTGCCTTCGCCCTCTGGCCCGGCCCCCTGACTCTTCCTGCCGCTGCCTTCGCCCCTCCATGGTCCCCACCTTGGACTCTGTCTTGCCCCCGGGCCGTCCGCCCGAGTCCCCCTTTTTGGACTCCGCCTTACCCCCGGGCCGTCCGCCCGAGACCCCTTCCTGGTCCTCTGCCTTGCCCCCGGGCCGTCCGCCCGAGACCCCTTCCTGGTCCTCTGCCGTGCCCCTGGGCGGTCAGTTCAGTCCCGTCCTCCTGACCCCCTCCTCCCACCCTGGTGGCTTAGTGATAAAATGTTGTTTATGAGAAAAATATAATCTGACTCCATAAATCACATAATTGTTTGACTACAAAACTACACTTCCACTAACAATAAATGAAGTTCCCCTTTAAACACAGCCCCGGTCTTCTGACGGGGTCTATCTATGTACTGGCTGGTAAATGTTGTGCCAGTCTCTGTCGCTCCGTCACTGTTCTCCCGCTAACAGTCACGCTCTAGTTCTGCTGGGTTCTTGTTGACTTCTTCACTGGTTTGAGACAAGCGACCCTATCGAACACCTCCCTTTGTAGCCAGACTTCACCACAGCAGAATCGAGTTTCTGTTTTTAGTAGTGCTGTCAAAATGATCGCGTTAACCGCGGTAATTAATTTTTTGAATTAATTGAGTTAAAATATTTAACGCATTTAACGCATGTGCAGAATGGCCCGCCCCATACGTGCCACCAGTGGCAGCGCCAGGGTATGACTGGGGTACGCTACACCAATACCAAGAAATGGCTTAGCCCCACCATGAAAAATGATGTTAAAGTAAGCAAAATAAAGTCTGCCAACTCGCGGAGTAAATTGCACAGACAGCAGTTAGTAAGATTGATTTCAGTAGCCACGGTTTTGAAAACTTTTGTCACGTAGTGATCGTCTTCTCAATAGAACATCTTTGATAACGGCGTGGTGTTGTTGCAGGAAGTCCCGACGGAGAATACTCTTGCTGTAGTACAGGGCAGAGCCATATAATAGTAATAATATGGCTCTGGTACAGGGGTGCACATAACTGGTACGCAGGTTATGTGCGTAATCTGAAATGCGTACCGTCACTTGTGTCACAAAGCGCATTTGCGTACCGACGTACTTGTGAAGCTTTTCCAGAAGGCGGTTATATCACCGGACGACAGAGTCGGTCTCCGTGTGCACAGACAGGGCTGCTGTTAACGTCGGTCTGTACAACGGAACTGTGCCAAAACTACGCCAACCGGCTGCGGAGGGAGACTCCCCCCATCACTGGAGAACTGCGCTAAAACAGCTGATCACAACGTTCACACTCTGTGGTCGAAGTACTCCACTAGCCCCCCCCTCTGTCGACTTTCCTGAAGTACTCCACTAGCCCCCCCTCTGTCGACTTTCCTGAAGTACTCCCCCGTTGATGGAAATCAACACGTAATGAATTAAGACCCCACGGTTTGATGATTGATAGGTGTGTGGGTTGTCTTTCATTTTGACATGCAGAAAAATGTTATAATAAACATAGATACTGTATGTTAAATGGATATATCCGCCTGCTTTCATTTATCTTTCCATTCCCACAACAATATACATAAATAAATGGCATATTTTGGACATAGTTCGAATGGTGATTAATCTGATTAAAATGTTTAATCGTTTGACAGCCCTAGTTTTTAGGTCTCAACAGCTCCACGTCAGGTGTATCGCCGCCCCTTGAACTGCAGTCGGTGTAAATCAATCAATCAATCAATGTTTATTTATATAGCCCAATATCACAAATGTTACATTTGTCTCAGTGGTCTTCACAGTGTGTACAGAATATCAGTATGACAATACGACACCCTCTGTCCTTAGACCCTCACATCGTACAAGGAAAAACTTCCAAAGAAAACCCAGTTTAAAGGGAAAAATGGGAGAAACCTCAGGGAGAGCAACAGAGGAGGGATCCCTCTCCCAGGACGGACAGACGTGCAATAGATGCCGTGTGTAAATTGAAAAGATAATACATTTGCAACATAGGTAGTCCAAATGTTTGGAAATGCATAAACAGGAGGACTTGGTAAGGATCCTCCGTCTTGGGCGAGTAATAGGTTTCCGTCTTCATATTTTTGGGTGGAAACTGTGGAGGAAACTTCTGTGTAGCAATGCAGTGGGAGTCACCGACTCATGAAGGAGACATAGGACGAGCAGGAGTTCTGATGTCAAACACTGGTAGTTTAATACAAGCATCGGCCGGAGAAAGTCACATCACAAGTCACACAGTCAAAAGTTCAGACTGCTCAGGTGGGTTGCCATGTCAATTCTGAATCCCTTCTCCCTTGGCAGACCTTTTGATTAGCTTCAGAGAGCTAATCAGCATATTGGGGGAGGCGTAAACATCTGTGGAGCTAGAGGAGATTATCCCCACTAGAAATACTCAATCACTTGTCAGTGGTGTTTAGAAGCCAGCGTTCCCACAGCGATAAACCATTTTGTTACCGAGAGTTGAACTGGTTTATCAAGATAGCTGACACTTCCCATTCCTTAAGGCGAGACACGGCAGGCAAAAACATGGTTTTTCAAGTACTGGTCAATTTTGAGATTTTGTGCTATTTTGATTCCATAACATGTTTTCTTTCAGGCTTTTGGAAGGAAAACGTACAAAATACACATTTAAGTGTTTATTTTACTATAGTTTGTTCATAGAGAGGCGAAGTCACGCCCATCTTGCCTTATCTTTTCTTACAGTGCAGACGCTTTTCTGCTTGCTCCTGCCTCTGCTTACTTGTTATGCTGATTTTCCTATTCTTATTCTCTGAAAACTTCGAGCAGCGGCTCCTGGACATTAACCGATCACTGGGACAGTTCATCTTCGTAAATAGACGGAGGTTTTCAGCCATATTTCAACATTTTTACGACGACCCCAGTCTTACAGTAGCGTGGCCTAGCAACAGCTAAAGCCTGGTAGGCTACTGCATGCTATTTAGCTTAAGCTAGTTGGTAGAAAAATGCCTCCGTTCTCTACAGATGACTTCCACAAACTTCTACAGAAGATAGTTGTGCTGGAAATGAAAATGCAACGGTTGGAAGTTAACGTGGAAGTGAATGGACTATGTTGTGGGAATGACATCACTTTACCAGTGTTGCAAAATAGTGGAAAAGGGTATGCTAACTCACAGCTAGTTAGCAGCTACAAGGATTCCAAGGAACAGGAGGGCTGTGTACCGGGTAATAAATCTACAAGTGGTAGTCCTCCCTGGAACTCTCTGGGTGCAAAGCCGAAGAGTAAATCATTTCCATGGGATTTGGGAGGACGGATAACAGGCAGAGCCCAACACTCAGAAATAGGTGATGCGACCGGCTGGCCTGCATTGTTATCACCCAGGAAGAGTGCCTCTTCAACCCCTAAACAGCAGTGGACAGCTGCTAAAGGGAGAATTACAAAAAATCCTCCTAAACCACCAAGTGTGCCAATCCAGAACAGATACGCTCCGCTGACCCGGAGATCTCTTTCTGATGACCTGGATAACCCGTCCTCTTCACACAGCAGGGTAAGGACCAATAGCTACTCCAAAAGTAAAAGACTAGAGGGAAAGCTAACGACTGGGCCTGAAACTCTGATTGTGGGTGACTCTGCTGTAAGAGATGTAAAAGGTCTGTGTAGTAAGAACAACATCAAAGTACTCTGTTTTCCCAAGGATACGGTCTCTGACTTGGCTGAGAAGATCCTGCATATTGGGGCTGAACATCCGACTGTGAAGAATGTGGTTCTGCACATTGGAACAAATGATGTTGTGAAACAAGAGTCAGAAGTGCTGAAAAAAGACTTTAAATGTCTGTTGGAAACTGCCAGCTCTCTAAATGCAGAGGTGTTCATCAGTGGCCCTCTACCGCCAGTCAGAAGAGGAGTGGAGAGATTCAGCAGATTGTTTGCACTGAACACCTGGCTTTCAACTGTCTGTACTGACCATTCTGTGCATTTTATTGACAATTTTAACTTTTTCTGGGATCGCAGACATCTTTTCAAGGCAAATGGAGTTTGCCTGAACAAGTCAGGAGTGAAATTGTTTATCTCTAACATATTCAACTGCCTGCGTCATCAATCTGTTCCCTCTGCCAAGGACAAGCGGCAAGAGGAATCAAAACAGGAGATAGACACAACACATCGCGCAGAAAACCCTGAAGAAGTATCACTGCACCCACCTGAGGAATGTTCTGATTATGGGAGACATATGAGACACACGGAGGAGTCCCCACCGCCCGTCACCCCCCCCCCTATCAACGCCTTTGGGGATACTCCGTTCACCCTTTCACCCACGCCCACCATCCTGGAGATCGTTGAACACATGAAGGAGATACAGAGGGCTGGCACCGATTCCTTCCTGGATTTCAAAGACCAAACTAAGGCGTTACGCAGGGCTGGCAGCATGTCCTTTACCCCCGCCCCTCAACGACGCCCACCAAAATCACCGAAGCAGAGATGCGCACCATCTCTCCCGGCTTCATCACCATGCCTACCACAATCATCCAAACCAAAACAATCTGCAAACTGATATCTGCTGGGTCCAGGCTCAAGGGCGTATGGCACTCTCAACTCTTTCCAGGACATGCCAGGGCCCTGCCTGCCAGTAGCTTTGCCGATATCTGTGTTGATAGGTAATAGATTAAGAGCGGTAAATCATCTTAGATACAGGAAGCGCTCAAACGTTTGTGTGAGTTTATCTAATTTAGCAGTGATTCCATGTCAGCCACAGCTTGTTACAAAAAACATGACTGATAGTGTGTTTAACAAACTTAAACTAGCTTTATTAAATGTCAGGTCTTTGGCAGGAAAAACATTTTTAATCAATGATTTTATCACTGAGCACAATCTTGATTTTATGTTTTTAACAGAAACTTGGATTGAACAAAATAACAGTGCAGCTGTTCTTATCGAATCAACCCCTCCCAACTTTAGTTTTATGAGTCAGGAAAGAATGCATAAGAAAGGGGGTGGAGTTGCTATTCTGTTCAATGATTCCCTTCAATGCAGGAAGACATCGTATGGAAACTTTGATTCTTTTGAATATGTGGCCCTTCAGCTGAAATGCTCCTCTCGAGCTCTGTTCCTAAATATCTATAGGCCACCCAAATACAGTGCAAGTTTTTTTGATGACTTTACTGAACTGCTGTCTATAGTGTGTATTGACTTTGACCGTCTAGTCATTGTTGGTGATTTTAACATCCATGTTGACAACCCCCAGGACAGAGGGGCTAAAGAACTGTTTTGTGTTCTTGATAGCTATGGACTGACTCAGCATGTGACGGAGCCCACGCACAATAAGGGGCACACTCTGGACTTAATTATCTCAAAGGGTCTGAATATCTCTAAGGTTGTGGTGACTGATGTTGCGCTCTCTGACCATTCCTGTGTTTTCTTTGAGAGCTCTATTTCTGTTCACACAAGTGTTCAAAACGAGGTAACCACAAAGCGATATTTAACTGAAAATACTAGGGAAATGTTTACTCAGAATTTTTCTTCCACACTTGTCCCTGCTAACATCTCAGTAGATGAGCTAGTAGATCATTTTAATTCAAAAATTTAAAATGTTATAGATGCCATTGCTCCAATTAAGGTAAAGGAAGTGACTGGGAAGAAAATATCTCCATGGAGAAAGGCCATGACCGTTAAAACAGAAAAAAGAGAATGACGAAAAGCTGAACGCAGGTGGCGAAAAACAAATCTCCAGGTTCACTTTGAAATGTATAAAGAGAGACTTGGCCTTTATAATTTGGAATTGAAAAACGCACGACAATCATTCTTCTCTGACATCATTACCAAAAACAAAAACAACGCACGTGCCTTGTTTGCTACCGTCGACAGACTAACTAACCCCCCAGTGTCAGTAGCCTCTGAATTTCTAACCACCAGGGCGTGCAATGATTTTGCCTCCTTTTTCACTGACAAAATTCAGAAAATCAGACAAGCAGTCAGTGCCTCTGCATCAGGAACAGCAAATGTGCTGTCTCTGTGTCCACTTAACATCAATTCAGACATCATGACACAATTCCATCAGATTAATGATAAAAACCTAGAGGACATTATACAACTTCTGAAGTCCTCCTCCTGCTGCCTTGATATTATTCCAACAGGATTTTTCAAAGATGTTTTGCCTTGCATGGCCTCAGAACTACTTCATATAGTAAACAAATCTCTTCACTCAGGTATTTTTCCACAGGCCCTGAAAACTGCAGTCATTAAACCGCTCTTAAAAAACAATAATCTAGATGCTTCAGTAATGAACAATTACAGGCCCATATCAAACCTGCCATTTCTAGGTAAGATCATTGAAAAAGTTGTTTTTCAACAGTTGAGTAATTTCTTGCATTTAAATGGTTGTTTCGATGTGTTCCAGTCAGGCTTTCGTCCAAACCACAGCACTGACACTGCTCTTGTAAAGGTCTTTAACGACATCCACTTAAACACAGACAGTGGCAGAACTTCAGTGTTAGTATTATTAGATCTCAGTGCTGCGTTTGACACTGTTGACCACAGCATATTACTAGACCGACTGGAAAACTGGGTGGGACTTTCGGAAACAGTTCTAAATTGGTTTAAATCCTACTTAAAGGATAGAAACAACTTTGTTTCTATAGGTAAATACACATCTGAGTTGACAAATACGACATGTGGGGTTCCTCAAGGCTCCATCTTGGGGCCTCTTCTCTTTAACATCTACATGCTACCACTGGCTCAGATAATGAAGAACAACAAAATAAGTTACCATAGCTATGCAGATGACACACACATTTACGTAACAATTTCACCAGGAGACTATGCTCCAATTCAAACACTGAGTAAGTGCATTGAACAAATCAATGACTGGATGTGTCAGAACTTTCTCCAATTAAACAAAGATAAAACTGAGGTAATGGTCTTTGGAGCCAAGGCAGAACGTTTAAAAGTTAGCGCTGAGCTTCAGTCTGCAATGTTCAAACCAACAGATAAAGCCAGGAATCTAGGTGTAGTCATGGACTCTGACCTGAGTTTCAACAGTCACATTAAAAAAGTTACTAAATCAGCCTACTATCACCTAAAGAATATATCTAGGATTAAAAGACTAATGTCACAGCAGGATTTGGAAAAACTTGTCCATGCCTTTATCTTCAGTAGACTCGACTACTGCAATGGTGTCTTCACAGGTCTCACTAAAAAATCTATTAGAAAGCTGCAGCTGATTCAGAACGCCGCTGCTCGAGTCCTCACTAACACTAAGAAAGTGGACCACATCACTCCTGTTCTGAAGTCTTTACACTGGCTTCCAGTGTGTCAAAGAATAGATTTCAAAATATTGATGCTGGTTTATAAAGCACTGAATGGTTTAGGCCCAAAATACATTACTGACCTCCTGCTAAACTATGAACCATCCAGATCTCTCAGGTCTTCACGGACTGGTCAGCTTACTGCCCCCAGAGTCAGAACTAAACATGGTAAAGCAGCGTTCAGTTATTATGCTCCAAATATCTGGAACAAACTCCCAGAAACCTGCAGGTCCGCTGCAACTCTTACTACTTTTAAATCCAGGCTGAAGACTTTTCTTTTTGTCGCTGCTTTTAATTGAACTTTTCATATCTTAAACTGCACTGTAACTTTTATCCATGTACTTTTTCTAAACGTAATTAAACTCCATGACATTTATGAGAGGGACTGCTCGAAAGCAGAGATATTTGGAATATCTGGCATCGACGGATGAAAAATAGTGTTTTGGTAACACTTTAAAGACTTTGTTATGGAAGCAAAGCAGGGGAGGGGGTGTGTACAGCCTCCCGAGGGTCCGATTGTGGATGTCATGCGAGCAAAATATGGTGAAGAAAGTCTGTCTAAATTAAATCATATTTTAGACTGCACTGTAACTTTTATCCATGTATTTTTCCTTAATGTTTATTTTATTAGCACTGTAACTTTTATCCATGTACTTTTTCTTGTAATGTTTAATTGAACTATTCATATTTTAGACTGCACTGTAACTTTTATCCATGTATTTTTCCTTAATGTTTATTTTATTAGCTTTTCTTTTTTAATGCTTAATGTCTTTCATTTCTTTTTTGTAAAGCACTTTGAATTACCCTGCGTCGAAAAGTGCTATATAAATAAACTTGCCTTGCCTTGCCTTGCCATCTACTTCCGGCCCATGGGACCCCGGAAGCGAAAAATTAACATTGAATTCAATGGAGAGAGAACACGTATCTTTTGATCCCGTTTGAATTGTGCCACGAACTACACATATGATGTTTGTCAATCTTAAACAATAAGTTCCATGTCAAAAAAGTCACATTTTGTCGTAAAACTGTTGAAATATAAAACTATGAAAAATACGCGACTACAAAGACTACAAATCCCAAATCCCATTCTGGCTCGCGTAAGTGATGTCACAGGCGATAATGCTACAAGTGGTTGCGACTCGTAATTAAAGCGAAGAAGAAGAAGATCTCATAACTGATTTATTCCCTCCAATAAATAAGAGATTGCTAAAAATAAATTCACTTTTACAAGATGCCTGTGTGGTTTGTACCAGGTTGTAATCACATAAGTGATCATACCACTTGCTCGTTCTATCGCTTCCCGTCTGATGAAAGGACCAGGAGTCGCCGGATCAGACATATCAGGTAATACACATGTTGTGCATGGAACACAGTCAAGCTAGCTACCTAGCTAGTAGCGACGAGTAGCGAGCACGTTAGTTAGCATTACATTACTTTAGTGATGGTAGCCTTACCATGACATTATTATTTTATTACATGAAGTAAACTAAAGCAAACAGATATTGTTCTAAACTGTATTAAAGTAAACAGGTATTATCTTGAACTGTATTGAAGTGAACATGTATTATTTGGGACTGTTTTAAAGTAATCCTATATATATAAACCTTCTTACATACACTTTCCCAGACACCCTGACACACACACACACACTACACTCCCTGACCAAGATATCAACACACACACACATACACTTTCCCAGACACCCTGACACACACAATACACTCCCTGACCAAGATAACACACACACACACACACACACACACACACACACACACACACACACACACACACACACACACACACACACACACACACACACACACACACACACACACACACACACACACACACACACACACACACACACACACACACACACACACACACGTCCTTTTAAAGGTTCTTTTTGGGGCCAATATAATCTCAAGTACTGATAGCTTTGCATGACATTCTTCTGGACGTGTTTCATTGTGATGACAGTAAGGGTGAGTCAATCTGTTTGTTGGAAAGACAGTAGTTGAGTGATTACTGAGAGAAAATTATTAAAAGAGATAATTATTCAAAGTGTTGTTACTGACCTTTTTCTCTTTTATTTCCTGTCCCTCACCTGTAACTGCTGAGACCCTGAGGAACATGCACACTGACCTGCTCTGGTAACCTGATTTCCACTGTACATAATAGTATTTGGTTATGGTATATTATTTATATACATCAAAGGCACAATGCACCCCCAGAGACACACATGTATTGAGTGTGATATTGTGCATAGGTCAAGTGAAATCATCTTTACATACTAGAAAACTGTAGGAGTGGCAACTTGTTTTGAAATTGAATTTTTAATATCCGATAATGAAGTTGATCTGTTTTCTTTATTCTTCTCTCTTCTCAGCTCCATCCATCACCATGCTCTGTTCCTGCAGGTCCTGCTTGCTAATCAATGCTTTATTTTTTTACACAGAGAGGGCTTAGACTGCCCTGAGACCAGCACACCCAAACACAACGGCTCTTTTAAGAGCCACCTACAGTTTCAAAGAGTTGCAATCCTACGTTATTATAATGATTAAACTGGTTCATGTATCACTTAGTTTACTGAACCGTGATGAATGAAAGAAATGAGTGAGGTAGTGGTTTAAATAAGTTACAAAGACATTAATATATGAGTAACAGGTCAGTGTAAACACCAGCTTCTGTCAATTATGGATCACTCAAACTATTTATATAAAAATATGTAATAAAGTTCTAAAACAAGTATTCGGTATATTCCTTGATAGCTTTTGGAGAAGGTTGTTTTTAAGTTTACTAAAATCTATCGTTTCACTTTATAAAAAGGAACAGGTGAGTAGAGCATCATTGAGTTTCTTATTCTGTCAGTAAATTATCCAAATGAAAATCATTATTTTAGTCAACCCTAAACAAATTGATTGTACCTTTTTAATAATGACCTTACATGGTTAAGTTAAATTAACTTCAGAAAATCAAATCTGTTCTGAGAAAAAACTAATAAATGTTTAAAGATAGGAACTTGCCATCCCACTGAAAAACAGTCCGTAGAGATTTAAAGGCGTAGTTGTAGTTCAGTCCAACGTTTCATTTGGATTCATTTCTCCAACAGTCAACTATTTTCATAAAGAATATATATATTTTTCAAAGTCAACTTTATTGTCAATCTTACTCAGTTTGTGTTTATAGACAGAGATCAAAAATACTTTTAAATCAAATAAAATTATACAATTTACAGATATGTATACAAATATATATATATATATATATATATCCTATATAATGATGGTGGACACTTCACCTCCAGCAGGGCAGATGGCTGCACAAGTCCATCGGGGGATGCTCCCAAAACACAGACTCACTCACAAAGAGACCAGACTCGAACACTGTCTCCTGATAGGCCTGCACAAAAGCCTTCACCCTTTCGGCCTCGTTTACAACCCCCCAGTTGACAGCCATGACTCCGTCCAAGTTGTACCCCCCGAGCACCCTCTTCATGAGGGACACGCATGGAGTGGATGAAAGTCCCGACCGCAGCACAGCACCAAACTTGCTGGCTGTCAACCTGCCCCGCCTGTGTAACTGCCACTTTGTCCGCTGTCCTCCGGTGGCTGTCTGGATGGCAGCTTGCTGGTCTCTGCTCAGTCGCATTGAGGCAAGAATTGCCTCAAGCCCCCATGCCCCTTCACCAGCTCCGGCACGGTGACAATGGCCTGATGTTGAGGCCGCGGCTCTGGCTCAGGTGACAAAAGCCATGCCATGCCACACTGTGCGCCCCTCAGTGCAGACCTGAACCAGTCTACATCCTGAGTGGCGATGTCTCTGGCCAGTGGGTTGTATGTCTCCTCTCACTGTTGGTAGAGTTGAGACACCGGCTGGACTACTTTGGAAGTGCCAGGCTTCCTCCACTGGCACTCAACATCTGTGGAGCTGATCTGCTACATGGCACATATTGCCAATGCTGCAGCGTGGCTGCATTTGTACATCCCCCGTGCACAATCACAGACAGCGCTCTGCATCGCGCCATCGTCTCCCATGCAGATCTGTACAAATAAAGTAAGTACCATGGTTGTTAGCATGCTATAATAGATTGAATGAGCAATAATACAAGGATGGTCTGGATCTGGGGGTGGGAGGGGTTCTTTTTCCATAGTTTTGTCTGATTGTTGTTATTGTTTGTTTTTTCTGTATTTTTTGTAATGTGTGTTGTACTGGTTGTGATTGTACATTGTATTTTTCTAAATGTGTATGAATACATTTTTGAAAAACATTTGATCAACAATAAAAAAGGATTTGGTCAGGATCTAGACTCAGTGTGTAGTTTATTAATTAATCAATGCTCTCTACATTAGGAAAACACATACCAGTGTACCAGAGGGAGTCACACACAGCTGTGCCTGGATAACCAAACAAATTGACAAGATAACCAAAACCCTTGAATCTACACACAGCAAATAAACTCAAATGACACAACGAGATGTAAAAGGAGATCACACATATAGTATAGTCGATATAAAACTGGCCGCTTCAATCTGAAGAGCAACTAAAACAAAACACGGGAGTGTACCTTGTTCTTGTGAACACTAATGTTATCCACAGCATACACACAGACCACGAAGTTCTAAAGGAGAACACTAGTTACTGAAACAAAACACGTTAGTGTACCTTGTTAGCTAATGTTAGCTAGCTGACATTAACGTTACACATTGCACTCATATTACTCACCAACATCTTGTAAAGCCGGTCCCGCTGCTCTTACAGAACCGACTAACTCCCCTTTCGTGTATGTACAGCTCTCAACGTGTCTAGACTTGTAGTCACCTCGTTTTATACTTGTATTCTCATTCTGAAAGAAACAGGTGAAATTTGCTAACGTGACGGCCATCTTTGTGATGGTGACGCGTATTGTGCGAGACCAAGAGACCTGTAGTTCACTCAGCGGTTTCACACAAAAAAATGTGTAACTTCACAGTTTTACGACACATTTGAATTTTTTTGACTTGCAAAATATTCTTTTAAATTGACAAAAATCATATGTGTCATTCGTGGCACAATTCAAACGGGATCAAAAGATAACCTTTCTCTCTCCATTGACTTCAATGTATAATTTTACGCTTCCGGGGTCCCATGGAGGCTCCCGGAAAGGGAGGGACTTCGCCTCTCTATTTGCGTCTGTAGATTTCTCCTAAATTCACCAAAAGTTAGCATTCTAACGTAACAAAGTACCGCGACCGCTGTGTACACCATGTCAACAGAGGTATCGCTGGAAAGCTGTGTCTCTCCTGCACAATCTCATCGGATCCAAATATGGTCATTTCCTTTGTATCAGAAACCAATCGTGAAAGCACAAAGGGGTCTTAAACCAAGAAACGAAATCTCATTGGCTGGTGTCAATTTCTGACAACGTGATTCGTTCAGATGCGTCACGTGGTGTGCTAAAACACTTCCTTGTTAGCTTTCAGCTAGAAATTGAAATCTCAAAATGCCAAAAGAACGGCGAAGAAAACGTTCACAGAGAAGACGACAACAATTGTCACTTGCACGAAGCAAGGTTATAAAAAAAAAAAAATGACCCCGAACAATACCTTTACGGAGTGCGTCGATGCGCAAGCTGTCATCCAAAGAACAGGAGGGTTTAGCTAGCGCCTCACTGCAATCTTTAAAGGTCGTTTTCTCAAAATGAGTTTTTTCTCCTACTCTGAGTTCGAAATTTCAACTTCAGTAGCACGTAGAGACACCAAACCTTCCAGTTATATTCCTATCAATATTATGAAGGCTTTTACAGAAGGGTTTGTTCATATATATAATTCATAGCCTGAATTATACAACATTGTATACCTAAAAACATTGACAGTATTTTCTGATTTATGGAGTGATAAAAAGAGATATCCAATATCCCTTCTGTAAAAGCCTTAGATACTAATATGACTACAAAATTAATCAAGAATTTGGAATCTGGCTATATCCAAAGTTCAGATTTCGATTCCTGAAATGTGTTAAAATATGTGCATATTTAATGAGATAATGGATAATTTGCATATTTAAACATGCTATTTCAGAAAACTTGTAATACAAAAGACAATTGCCTTATTGTAAGTAATTAACTGGAGAAATGTCTAGCTGATACCTTTAAGTTGAAAAAAGTACCCTATTCACCTGGGGTGTCTCGCCTTAAGACAGATAACAGACTTCGGCTCGGTCGTAAAACATCAACAGGCCGAACGGTCAAATATCTTAGTAAAGCTAAAATTATTCCCTCACAGAAACCCGTCGTCTTGACCTCACTAGCTGTGTGGACACAATAGTTTTCTGTGTAGGGGAACAACATCACTCGTAATCTCTTTCCTTCTCATAATTACAAAAATAGTCTGCTAAATGTTCTATTCTGTGGATGCTGTATGTGTAAATGCAAATGCTACTCTCGATTTTGTTTTACATTAAACATTCAACCTCTCCCTCCTGTGGTGACAGATATGGCTCAATGTAGCTGGATTTCAAAATACCCTTGTGCTGAAGATGCATCACCTGGTGGTCTGGCCCTCTGCGCTTCCTCATTGTTGTGGTTGATACCAGGGTGTCAGTGGCATGTGGGTCATGTTTGGCACCCCTGTTCGTCTTTGACATCTCTGGGACCCCCTGCCTCCGTTGTCATCATGGAAACCTCTCCCCTGCATGGAGGGCCGTTGTTTGGTGCATGTGGTGGGTGTTGCCTTAGTAGTTGCGGGCAATCTCTGGTCCAATGGCCCATTTGGTTGCAATGGTAACATCCCTCAACTCGTGCCTCCTCGGAAACCTCCTGGTTGTCGGTTCTGGATCTGATTCACTAGCACCATCTGAGATGTAACTGTTTGAGGTGTCTGCCCTGCATTCTCTGGTTCTTCCTGAGCTTGAATTGTTGGAGGTGTCTGCCCTGCCTTCTCTGGAAGTTTCCCCTCCCTTCTCCTTGTCTTGTTCCTACAAGCTACGGTGTGTTTTGGTGACATGTTTCTTAAATACTTGAATGGAATTATTAAGTTATCAAAGATGAAGCACCAATCCTCTGACTAGCACCTTCGTTCCTGATAAATAATATCCTATGTCATCCGAACTTAACTTTAAATCTGTTTTAATTTTTTTTTAATTATAGATGTTTTTTTAATTTTTTAATTTAAGTTTTTTGTCCAAAAATTATAATGTCAATTAATAAATACAAATTATGCACATTTTAAAATCAGAAATGTTAAAAAAATTAAAAATTGTACAATGTATGGTTTTGAATTTGAAAAATAGAAATCTGGTGAAAATCTAAATCTAGTGTGTACTGAAGTGTATGGAATTATGCAAATGTCATAACTTGTGTTAGCTTCAATACATTTGTGTTTGAATATTCTACAGTCTTGTTTGAAAGACTATCATGTAAAGTTTCTTAATTAGAAACTACTTGTAATTCTATCTCGGGGATGAAGCATGTGTTCATTTATAACACTTCAAATTAAACTTCATAATTCTTTGTATCTTTCCCTAAGGTGTTTCCTCTATCTGTGTAATAATACTGTGCTACCAGCAGAGTGCACTGTTGTAATTTCCAGCTCTATCCACTAGGGATAGCCGTTACAAAACGAACCTCTATTTAACAAGAAGTAGCTTATTTATAAAAATTGGAAGAAAATTACAATATGGTTAAACAATACAGCACAAAACCGCCAAAACACATTTGCAAACAGGAATACTTCAAAAACCGCCAAAACACATTTGAAAACAAGAACACTTCAAAAATCAGCCTATACACTGTTGCCTGGTTAAATACTTCAAAACTCAGTTTGGAGTTTTAGAAAATACAACAATCCTTCCCTTCAATATCCAAAACCTGATTTAGCCTTCTAGTTCCAACTGTGACAAGAAGTATGATTTGTTCTTCACAAGATGGAGGTCAGGAAAATGCCTCAGTGAAACCAGCTGCATAAGAACAAACAAAGGAGTGCTTTGAATTTGCATTTCACGAAATGGCGATTGCCCTGTGTTTGTTTGTCAATATGTGGTGAAAATAAGATGGCAACTGATTTTCCAAAACTCCAACCTGAAGAACAAAGGGATTTGAAAATACACGACTTGGCTTTCACAGGGGAGTTTTGAATAATGGCTGGTTGATCTTTACTGTAGCATAAGGAGTCACTGGTGAGATATGTTGTAATCTAGAGCGTACAACACAACCCAACACTGTTAGTTTAAAAGTATAACACTTCTATGTATTTTACAATTAAAAATAAGCCTTAAACCCTTTACGTTATAGGCCTTAAACCGAATTACGTAATATTTGACTTAGAGTCACAATGTTTTATCCGTTTCTATTAAGACACACTATAATGGGACAAAGTAAGACGCTAATCAAACACAATCAGGAGAATATCGTCTATCTAACGCATTGTTGCATTCCTCGTCGTAATACACTCGCAATGTCTGGTTGTAAATAGAACAGAATAAACACTGATAAAGCCTTAAACTTTACTCAGGCCTATTACAAGGAGTTTTTTAGAACAGCCTTAAACTGCTGCTAGACAAACACTCACTTCAATTTCCTCAGCCTTAAACTGACTCGCGATGTCTTCTTTATTCTAACAGCCTTAAACTGTTTAATGACCTTACATCATTTACGTTATAGGCCTTAAACCTAAAAACGTAAGAAGAGACACCTCCTTGAAGCAGAGATGGAGTACTCGAGTCCTGGACTCGGACTCGAGTCGGACTTGAGTGCCGATTTTCGGGACTCGTGACTCGACTCGGACTCGCGCACTGATTGACGCGACTCGGACTTGGACTCGTGAATTCTCGCACAGGATGACTTGGACTCGGACTCGACTCGTACATTGACGCTCCGACTTGGACTCGGACTCGAGCACATTTTCTCTGGAGTCTGATGTCCTCTATCCTGTATGGCGAGTTCACGTACTGGGCCCCGCTATTCCAGTCTTGAGATGTCTACAGACACACCCCGCATCATGCTGTATGCTTTCACACATGCTGCTTCCACATTGGAAAAGAGCAGCGCAAAATGCTTGTTATGTGGAAACAATATAGAAGAGAAGGCTCCGTAACACATTACTCTAAGGATCGAGTTCAGACATATAGGCTGTCTTGAACACTATCATCAGAGTAACGTGATCTAATCAATAAATAAAGATTCAGCCGATAACGAAAGCACATAGCTACTTAACATGCAGAACGAAGTCATTTTGCATGCTAAGTAGCCATGTGCTTTCTGGGGATAAATCTTTATCGGTAAACTGATTTAACCCGTAAAAGTTCCTTCAAAATAAGAGTCCCGATCTTATTACTATCAAAATAAAAGTGCAAAACGAAAACTTTACCATAGGAAAATATTGGCATACAAATATAATCACTTCTCTAAAAGGTAACTCATTTTAAATATAGTTTATTTATATATAATAATAATATTAATATTAGAAATAAGCTTTATATTTGTGTAGCACCTATTACAAGAATTGTAGCCAAACTCGCTTCACAGCAGTTCAATAGACAGGATAACAGCAATGTAGAGGAGCAGCTACATTTCAAAACATATATCCACGAAGATTAATACATGAAGACTTGTGACTCGGACTTGACTTGGACTCTTCTTAAGTGACTCGGAATTGGACTCGGACTCGAACACAGGTAATGATGACTCGGACTCGACTTGGACACTCCTTGGGTGACTCGGACTTGGACTCGACTACGACTCTCCCTTAGTGACTCGGACTTGGACTCGGACTCGAAGAGTGGTGACTCGAGGGTGACTTGGACTCGTGAATTGGTGACTTGACTACAACACTGCCTTGAAGTATGATCAGCCTTAAACTGAGTACACACACAATAATATAAAAAATAATAAAAAACACACACAAATTAATAGCATGCAGGGTTAAATGTAAGAAAAAGAAGAAATTTGAACTCACCCTGCTTGTGACAAAGCAACGCCACGTGTTATAGGATAACTATGTTTTAACATTAATTTAGGCAGTCTTTCTCAGGAGTCCAACTTACCAGACAGACACACACTCCTATTGTTCACTCTGTAATCTATTGAAGATTTTTAATAAACAGGTACTTCTTTACCTTTCTTTATGGGCCCGAGTGTATGTCTGCCAGCATTGTTCAAGCTCCTTTGAAAACGGCAACTACTCTCCCGGTGCAACAAGATCACGTCAGGGTCACCAATTGTTATGTTGTGTTCGATATTCTCGCGTCCAGGAGAGAAGCTTTAAAAGGAGACTAAATGGAGTCTCTGAGAAGGTTCAAATGGTACTTTAATTAATAAAAAAGGCATGGTAATGTTACAAGCAGGAGATTGTTCAGTCAGGAGAGAAAGGCTGCAGCTTCCTCTCCCTGTGGTGGCCGTGCAGAAGAGAGCTCACAAGCATTCGTCCTTCCCGCTTGCTGGCTGTTTGCTCCTCCTCTCTAGGGGCTGTGACGTAGGAGACTTCCCCCTCGTTCTTCTGTGTCCGATATTGCATTAAACGGAGGATTTCGACATTTTACATTCATTGTATAACTAGACACGCATCTTCTCCTCCTAATCTCTTTCATGACTTTTCATCTAAATACATTTCAAACACTAAAATCAACACTCTAAAAAATATAGGAAATACTTCACAGCATTTTGGTTTCCGGTAGTTCAGGATGTTGTCACTTGCTACCCACGTCTGTAAACAATAACGTTTTCAAATAAACTGTACCTTCATTTAATATTCAGCAATAATAATATCTTGGTTCAATTAGTTGTAGTGTTAAATCAGTAGGTTTCGGTGTGCATCACTCCATGTCATTTCGCTGCTAAATTCACATCTATAGGAAATGATATATTAGCCACATGCTAAATACTAACCGGAGATGAAGGATTTTCAGAATAGAAGCTTGGTATTGAGAACTTCCGTTTTTTTCCAGAATAAAATAGCATTTAAACTGACGGTATGTTTAAGCTACTTTATGCTATCAAACATTGATGACAACCTCATCTGTACGAGTATGATAGAGTAATCGATGGCAAAAACATGTCTATAGCCACTGTAAATGTCTCCGTTGTGGGACGAATACATGATTAGTTTAATCATATACACATGTAATCTCACTTTTACACACCAAAATAACGTTAACACAGAGTAAACGTTTGCCAATGGAGAGTCTATTTTTGTTTTAAATCTCAGATCTGTCCACGTGAAACTGTCACTGCGTCCAGTTTCTGTCTGGGCTGCATTTAAATACGCACCCCTCTGCGTTGATTGTGCGTGACGTGTAGAAACAGCTGGAGAAACCAGTTCTCAGCTGACAAAGCAGTTAAATAGCGGTCTCAAAAACTAGTTAATTCAGTGTACTCCTTTGACCTGGCTGCTACACCTCCTCGGACGCAGAAACCGCTGTAAGTAATAATCTTGTTTAATTAGACTTCTCTATTTCAGTTATTCTACTCTGTATAATTGTTCTGTAGTTGTTGTAGCTAAAAGGGCACTTTTGAGAGAATTTAAATCTCAGATCTGTCCACGTGAAACTGTCACTGCGTCCAGTTTCTGTCTGGGCTGCATTTAAATACGCACCCCTCTGCGTTGTCGCCCATCAGCTGTAGAGAGTTAACTAACTAGAGGGGCGTGGCACCTTAGCTGTGAGAACTCAGCAATCAGGCGTCCATTTAGGCAGCTGTTTCTTGAGCGTCAGCGGCAGCGTCAGACAAAGACTGCCAAAGACATTGGAGTCCTGCGGGAGTAAGACTGCCAAAGACATTGGAGTCCTGCGGGAGTCACGAGGGTGGCAAAGAGGAGGCAAATCCTACTCTAATTTGAGCTAAGTATCACTGGTGTCTTATTCTTATTTTTCTTTTGTTTAGCTTTCTAGCCCCTCATGCTATAATCATGTGTATTTTCTCCATTCCTGTTCATGTGTCTTCTCGCAATTATCACTGGCCCCGTGTATCTCCTAATCGCTATAACCGGCCCGCTCTCGTCTATCCCACGTGCTCCACTGAGATCCAGCACCTAGTTTCAGGCGGCCTGTGGAACTGCCAGTCAGCTGTTCCTAAGGCTGACTTCATCTCTGGCTACGCCTCCCTGCAGTCTCTGGATTTCCTTGCTCTCACTGAGACGTGGATTACTCCATCCAACACATCCACCCCAGCAGCTCTCTCCACAGCATATTCCTTCTCCCATACACCCAGACCCACTGGCAGAGGAGGTGGCACTGGTCTCCTGCTCTCTCCCAAATGGAGCTTTTCCCTCCTCAAGCTACCTAACTTCACTCCTTCCACCTTTGAATTCCATGCCGTCACTGTGACCCATCCTATACAACTGACCATTGTTGTTCTCTACCGTCCACCAGGAGCCTTGGGGGACTTCTTGGATGAATTAGATCATCTCCTCTCACACATCCCTGAAACTGGCCCTCCCGCTGTACTTCTCGGAGACTTCAACCTCCAGACGGGGAAGATAGACGAACTAACATCTCTGTTAACCACCTTTGCTTTCTCACTATCTCCGTCTCCACCGACTCATAAAGCTGGCAATGTCCTTGATCTCATATTCTCAAGGCACTGCGCTACTTCTAACCTCTCTGTATACCCGCTCCACACCTCCGATCACTTCTTCATTTCATTCTCTTTACCCCTTTCCAAACATAACAAACTAATCTCTTCTCATCCTGCACTTGTCCGCCGTAACCTTCGTTCCCTCTCCCCCTCTACCTTTGCCTCCTCGGTGCTCTCAGCCCTCCCTTCCTCTGACTCGTTCCAACTCCTGCCTCCAAACTCTGCTGCAGAAACTCTCCTCTCTACTCTCTCATCCTCTCTGGACTCTCTCTGTCCTCTCACATCTCGGCAGGCTCGTCAGTCCCCTCCTGCTCCCTGGCTAAATGACGCACTGCGTGCTAATAGAACCGTCCTTAGGGCAGCAGAGCGGAAATGGTGGAAATCCAAACACCGTGACGACCTCCTAACCTATCAGGCTCTCCTCTGCTCTTTCTCTGCTTCCATCTCTCAGACAAAAAGCACTTTCTTTCAAGATAAGATCCAATCTTCCTATTCCAATCCTAAAAAACTATTTTCCATCTTCTCCACCCTCTTGGACCCCCCCAAAGCCCCTTCCCCCTCCTCCCTTCTGTCAAGCGACTTTGTTAACCACTTTGAAAAAAAGGTTTACGACATTCGCTCTTCTTTTTCTGACTCACCCCTACTCACCGCCGGATCACCTGAGCCACCTTCAACCGGCACACTAACCTCCTTTTCCCCTCTCTCTCCAAGTGAGGTTCTTACCCTCATTACCTCTGCCCGCCCTACCACCTGTCCTCTGGACCCTATCCCGTCAAACCTCCTTCAGACTATCGCTCCTGATATTCTACCGTTTCTCACCCATTTCATCAACACTTCTCTAACTTCTGGTCACTTTCCAAACAGTCTCAAGGAGGCGAGAGTAAACCCTCTCCTGAAGAAACCCACTCTCAACCCGTCTGATGTTATAAACTACAGGCCTGTCTCTCTCCTCCCGTTCCTGTCTAAAACACTTGAACGCGCTGTCTTTAAACAACTCTCCTGTTATCTCCATCAGAACAACCTTCTGGATCCGCACCAGTCTGGTTTCAAGGCAGGTCACTCCACAGAAACTGCTCTCATTGCTGTCACTGAGGAACTGCACACTGCTAAAGCAGCCTCCCTCTCCTCTGTCCTCATCCTGTTGGACCTGTCTGTCATTCGACACGGTGAATCATCAGATCCTCCTTCGCACTCTCCAAGAACTTGGAGTTTCAGGCTCTGCACTTTCCCTCCTCACCTCATACCTCAAAGACCGCACCTACAGGGTTACTTGGAGAGGGTCTGAGTCCGACCCTTGTCAATTAACTACAGGGGTCCCTCAGGGCTCTGTTCTTGGTCCTCTCCTCTTCTCCCTGTACACAAACTCGCTCGGATCTGTCATTAGCCCGCATGGTTTTTCATACCACTGCTACGCTGACGACACCCAATTAATTATGTCCTTTCCCCGCTCAGAGACCCAGGTCGTCGCACGCATCTCTGCTTGTTTAGCTGACATCTCTCAGTGGATGTCCGCTCATCATCTCAAGCTCAACCTTGACAAAACTGAAGTGCTTTTCCTTCCGGGAAAAGATTGTCCCTCTCTTGACCTAACTATCAACATCGGCCCCTCTGTTGTTTCCCCGACTCAGACTGCAAGGAATCTGGGTGTTATCCTAAATAACAACCTGTCGTTTACTGCAAACATCGCTGCTACAACCCGCTGCTGCAGATACATGCTTTTCAACATCAGGAAGATACGCCCACAGCTGACCCAGAAATCGACGCAGGTTCTGGTCCAGGCTCTCGTCACCTCACGCCTAGACTACTGCAACTCCCTCCTGGCTGGTCTACCTGCATGTGCCATCCGACCTCTGCAGCTCATCCAGAATGCAGCGGCTCGTCTGGTCTTCAACCTTCCAAAATTTTCCCACACCACGCCGCTCCTCCGCTCCCTCCACTGGCTTCCGGTAACTGCTAGAATCCACTTCAAGACACTGGTACTTGCGTACCATGCTGCGAATGGATCTGGCCCTTCCTACATCCAGGACATGGTTAAACCGTACACCCCAGCACGTGCACTACGCTCTGCATCAACCAAACGACTCGCTGCACCCTCGCTGCGAGGGGGGACCCAAGTTCCCATCAGCAAAAACACGTGGGTTTGCTATCCTGGCTCCAAAATGGTGGAATGAGCTCCCCATTGAAATCAGGACCGCAGAAAGCTTACACACCTTCCGGCGCAGACTGAAAACTCATCTCTTTCGACTCCACTTCGAGCGATAGAATGACTAACAAAGAACTGCTAACAGAGCACTTATATACTAATAAAGGACTGGCTTAGCCAGTTGAGCAGCACTTGAAACGATTGGCTCTTTGAAACCTGATGTTCTTATATGATTCTGTTTTCCTCAAGGTTGTGTCTTCCTGGTCGAATGTACTTATTGTAAGTCGCTTTGGATAAAAGTGTCAGCTAAATGCAATGTAATGTAATGTAATGTCCCAAGATAAAGTTCATGACTATCGATAATAATAATTTTCGCAGTATTCCCCACACATTGCCAGTACACTATTACTGTAATATGTATGTCCAAATCCCATGTCCAAATGGATCCTTGTTGTTGTCTTTGTATTCTTCTTCTTCAGAAGAGTCGAAGACTTCAGGTTCTAAGGCTCTATCTTCACTGCTGCTAGCAAAAAACATCTCTAGCGAAGTCGGCGACTGTAAAGTTTTTTTAGCCATTTACTCTGTCTCTCTCTTTCTCCTCACCGACGTAAACTGATGGGAGACACGTGGTTTATGTTTATTTTTACTTGGTGGGTAGGTTCTTAGTGATTTCTCGATGTCCATTGGTCATTTCAGACCATCATGGCTGCCGGCCGAGATTTCCTTGACGGACACACAAATCCACCAATCCCACAGTGTGTAAAATCAAGCTGCTTTTCTTTTTTTTTTGTCATTTCAAACAATAATACAATACAATATATTTTACAGTAAAATTCACATTTTCCGTTATGATAATACAGTGTCACTCCATGGCTAAAAAAAAAAAAATGTAATAAAGATGGCCTACATTGGAAAATGAGACAAATAATCGTAAATAAACTAAAATAATGATGATGGAAAGAGAATGCAAGTGACAAAGGTGTTAACAATTCTTATTGTATTAGTAGATGCATGATAGGGGCCCATCACTTATATATTTTTCTGTAGGCGTACCGCAGTTGACTTTTGAGGAGGCCACATTCCTTTGCAAGGGCGTTCTTCACTTCTTCCCGTAACTTTAGCCAAGTCTCCCCTCAGGGATGACAGGACGTCTGCCTTGATCTTTTCATATATGTGGCTTCGGTCTGGACAGGTGACGCTCCGTTACGGTTGGCTGGAGTATCCTGCGTCGGGGATTGTTCAGGCCTTCTCGTATATTTGTACTTCCGGAGATTTGCCGCCATCAAAGTCGGAATTTCTGACTTAGTTAAGGTTATAATATCTTCAAGCTTCTTTAAGTGAGGTGTAATCTGGTTTTGATGTGAATAACGCCGTTTAAGTATAAAACTCTGCAGGAGCTCTGAAAAATAAGTCTCACTCCCTACCCTGCTCACTAGCGCCCCCAAGTCAAGCTGCTTTGAGCGGCCATATTGGCTGCTGTGCCCTGGTTATAGTCTCACAGGAGATACCGCTGGAAAGCTATACTCTTCCAGCGATTCCGTGGATATCTGAATCATATTTCTACTCCTTATAATCGAAAATATATGATTAATTGCGTAAGTTATGCGCACCTGGACGCGCCGGCGCGTCCACCGACTCCAGAGGGTTAAAGGGCTTTGTGTTGTAATATTTAGCATTGGTTTTATACTTATAAAACTGCAAGGCAGACAAACCTTTTATCCACCAACAACCTAAGGTTTACAAGAGTTTCTTTAGTATTACTGTTGATAGAAAACAGTAGATAAATGTCTGAATTGACCAACATTGAATTTAAAAGACATTGAGTAAAAGAAAAAAGAGGCAGAGGGAGAGGAAAATATTAGTTTTGTGTGATTCACAGCGTGTCTACGTTTGTGTGGGAATTGGAAAACAAGTGAGATAAAATGTGTGTTGTGTGGCAAGAGAAAGATAGCTCTCGGGCAGATTTTCCTCGATTCGTCTCACTGATTGTTCCCATCTGTCTGCGTCTAATCGCTGGAACGTATATTTCCATCCTGACAAGAAAAGTGCCTTGTTTTCTCTTCTCGTTCCCTAAAGCCTTCCATTCTGTGTTAGTCACAAAGTGTTTAGCAGTTTATAAGCCCTGAATGAAGAAGAAATACATGTTATGATGCACACTCAATAAAGATAGACGTGTGTGTTCAAATCTGAGTTTATACACCACTATAAAGAAACATACAAATTGTTTAAGAAAAAGCATAACAATTAACATTATTAAATCCTATGCTGCAGACCAGGCACGTAGGCCTAATCAAATATTATTTTTATGTTTTTGGATTTTGCACTTTGATGCTACGATCCATGTTAAATACTAAGTCAAATCCCACAAAATATATATACGTCAAATACATGTGTAGATGCATTGGCGTTTTTATATGTACAAAAGTGGTGGGGCACGAACAACTTAGATGTTTATATATAAGCTTCTGGTACTTTTTCAAAGACGTAAACAAATAGCTGTAGGCTATCCATGGTTCTGATAGAGAGAGGGGGGGAGGGTCAAATGACATACATTCAGAAGCTGTGAGTGCATACATTTACGTACACAGCGATGGGATGTCATATTCTAATGCACCTTAATACATGGAATAAAGGGCATCATCACAAAGCAATACTTAACAATAACAACAACCGTAATGCTTCAGCATTAAAACACCATAGACTGTCAATATAAGGAAAACACAGACACTCATCACCGAGGTCACAATAGCAATCGATCCAGCAGAGCAATAGCCTATAGGCAAAACACAGAAGATCAACAAAAGATATGACATAAAATGAACTTACCAAAGTAGATGGTGAACTTCATTCATTGGGTTTCATTTTTACTGATTTTAATCACTATATCTATAAGCTGCTCTCTCTCTCGTCTCCTCTTCAACTACAACTACTCTTTTTTCGCGGCACACGTACCCTTACAGCCAGGGGCGGAAACTCGACCGGCCCAACCCGCTAGTCAATTGTCAACGGGGGGGGTGGGGGGTGCTATTGAATTGTCCGACCGGCCTACTTCGGTACCGGCCTACCGGGAAAACTCCCGGTATTCCCAATGGTCAGTCCGCCCCTGTTTACAGCCAGTCGGCTCTGAATTATGGGATGACGTTTTGGTGGGGTTGCCAGAAATGTGCCCCACTTTTGCCGCACACATAGAATACAAAAAGACTCTGAGCATGCGCAGTGTAGTTTTCACATTGACCATTAATTTCTACAGCGAGAGAGAGGGGCAGATCGGGTCGTCGCTCGCTCAACACGGCTTAATAATAATACATTATATTCATATAGCGCTTTTCTACAACTCAAAGACGCTTTACAGTATGAAGGAGGGTAGACAAACAATGACAGGCAAAAAAAAAAGAAAAAGTAAACAGAAAAGGCAGTCAAGAGGAAGTTGATTGAGGGGGGGCTTATGGGTAGACAGAGTTGAAGAGATGGGTTTTTGAGGCGGGACTGAAAGACTGTGAGGGACTCAGAGTCACGGAGATCTTGGGGGAGGGAATTCCAGAGCCTAGGAGCTGCCACTGAGAAGAGTTTGGATGTGGGAATGGATAGGAGTCCGGCTGTGGTGGATCTGAGGGACCGTGGGGGTTGATAGGGGGTGAGAAGGATTGTGAGATAAGGGGGGTCCAGATGGTGTTTTGTAGGTGAGGACCAGAATGTTGTAGTTGATGTGGTGGGAGACAGGAAGCCAGTGAAGGTCTTTGAGGACTGGGGTTATGTGATGCCATGATGCCATGATGCCGTAAAGAAGTGAATTGCAGTAGTCAAGGGGGGAGGAAATTAAGGCGTGGATTAGTCGTTCGGCTGCGGGGCGGGTGAGACAGGTTCGGATTTTTGCAATATTGCGGAGGTGGAAACATTTGGTTTTGACTGTTTGGCGGATTCGAGGTTCGAGGGAGAGGGTGGGGTCAAAGATTACGCCAAGGTTGCGTGCCTGATTGGAGGGGGAAACAATGGTGCCGTCGATGGTGAGTGTTACGTTAGTGACCTTGCTGAGGGAATTTGGAGTCGATTAGGAGGGATTCTGTTTTGTTGCAGTTCAGTTTGAGGAGGTTATGTTGCATCAAAGTTGTTATAGCTGTCAGACAGGAGTCGATGTGGGTAAGGGGTGGGTTATGGAGGGATTTGGTGCTGAGGTAGATCTGAATGCCATCAGCATAATAGGGACAGTGTGGACACTAATTAGAAGAACGCAGACTAAAACGACAATGTAGAGACGAATCAGACGACTAAACATGATCTTTAAATATATTTTAACAACTAACTGCTGTCAGCAGAAATGACCTGCACCTAATGATGAGTCGCCACTGTGTAGATGTATTTTGGAGTTCTTCTGAGTTTGGATTCTGTAAACTGCGTATTCTGTCTTTTAAAAAAAAATTGACATAATTCAAAGTATGATCAGCATGAAATGGTGAGTAGACCATTTCCATTTTGGTTAAAGCTTATGCTGCTTAGTGCATAATGTGGCGTAGATTTGTACGCCACAGTGAGGCGCCTTTTTTATTTTACTGCCCCGATTGTGGAACAGCCTCCCAGAAGACCTGAGGGCAGCAGAGAGGGTTACTATTTTTGAGAGGAAATTCAAGACCTACCTTTTTAATTTGGCTACTAATTGATATGTATTTTTTTTACTCACGAGTGCCTTACGAAGTTGCCGCTCACAAAGTTGCTGCCGGAGCCTGAGAAACTCCACCGGCGTTCATACGATGGCTTTAGATGCCCTCACGAATGGCCCGATGTTGCTACGATCACAGCCGAATTTGAACATTTCCTTTATCGTGTGTCCATCGGGTGTCAATTTCGGGACAGTGTGACAGGGGCTTTAGCCAGTGTGTATTTCTTCATGCACTACAAGATTTCGATGTGTACAAATCTGGGCCATTTATTGTGTAATTTCTCCAAACACATACAGTACAAATGCTTGTCTTGGAGTCTTAAAAAGGTGCAGTCCAAGGACTTTAGCAGCATTATAAGAGGCCACCAAAAGTGACAGGGGTGTGTCACTGTGCTGAAGGAAAGTTGTGAACAGCTATCCAGGATAGTCTCTAAAGACTTTCCAAGGGGTAACAATGCTGCTGCTGGAGTACTGATCTAGTGGATCTAGTGTTGATGTCATCTGTCTACCATATCCTCTTAAAATACTCTGTCTAACATTATCTGTAATTTGTTAGACACTTTTATCCAAAGCAACTTACATGCATTCAGTACTGTGGACAATCCCCACAGGAGAAATTTGGGGTGAAGTGTCCTCCCCTGATTCGAAGTCCAGCACACTAACCACTGAGCCACAGCTTCCCAGTATTGTGAACGCTTTTAACGCTTATTAAATATAGTGAAGGATAAAAATAAGGCAAATGTGGCAGTGAATATAAGAAATAGTGGGCCTATCATGGAAAAGACATTGAGCTGTCTGAGTGGAAAAGTACAGTACTGTGTTAAAGTCCAACTGCTGAGCAGCCTCAGTGGAAATATACGGTGTCAATACTGTGTGGTACAAAATGCGGGGTCAACCAGATTAAGAACAGAGGCATCCTGTTATGTCCAAACTGATAAGCCAAAAGGTTGCAGAACTCATCACTAAATCACCCACCAAGCAGGCGCAACAGTTCACAAGGGCAGTCTTGTGAGTGAAAGCAAATAAGGAAATAAACAAAAGCGCGCCGAAGGCTAACCTAAGAGTTGCTAGGGTCAGCAAAGGCAGATTAAACCACAAGAGAGCAGCAAAGGTGGGGGCTCCGCTAGGAACAGTATATAAGCAGGATGTATTCAGTACTCTGGGCTCACTTCAACTGGGATCTCACACTGACGAGCTTGTCACGGTGGGAACTCAAGAAGGAGTCCAAGGCGCTGGCGTTTTGTGGTATAGTATGGATTGATATATCTTTGTTGAACTGTGTAATAAAGTGCTTATTTGAAGAAACAATCCATTGGAGTGCAAAGTCTAGTTTTGTACAGCTAACAGAGAATAGTGTCTAGGACACAATTCCTTTTCCCTCAGAACTAAGAAAGGTCATCGGCGGATCCGGACGGCGACCCCGCTCTGGCCATATCCAAACGATCTGCGCGGAGGACGGACCTGGTTCGGTAGACTCCAACAATAGCATGCATTATTCTACTCAGGAGGGGAGTTTGACAGGGGATTACTCAAACACCTGATTGTACTTGTGGGAGTAGTCCAAGTAGTACTGAGTCCAACAGTGCCAATTATATTAAGAACTCATGGCAAAATATTATTTTATCTCTCATCAAAGCAAAAACCATGCATTATTGTACTCTGGAAGGGAGTTTTACTCAACAAGTACACAGTAAAAGTACTTCATTGTATTTGTGGTAGTAGTCTAACAAGTACTGAGTCCAACAGTACCAATTGTATTAAGAACTTATGGATACAAATCATTGTATCTCATCAAATATAGCATGATTTTGTTTTCAGGAGGTGACTTTGAGAGAGTATTACCCAAAAAGTACACAGTAAAAACTTCATTTTATTGGAGCAGTTAAACTAGGACTGAGTCAAACAGTGTCAGTTATATTAATAACTTATGGTACAAATGACTTGTATTGCAAATAAAGCAGAAAAAAACATGTATTAGTTTAGTCTTGTACAGCGATTACCGTAAAGGTGTTATTAATTGCGCACTCAAAAATGAATAGCTGCTGATTTGACCAAGCGAACGTGAGAGACAGCTGAGTTGACCGCAGTTATGCAACAGCAACCGAAGCTAAACTGACTATCTTGATTACTTGTTGCTATCCTATAATTGCAAGGGACAGGTGGCGCAGTGGTCTGTGCATCCGATCATCAGATCAAGGGGGAGTGCTGGGGAACTCCAGTTCGAAACCCGCTCCTGCCGCCACTGCGTCAGGCCGTTGTGTCCTTGCTGTGGGTATTGTCCACAGTACATGTATAATACCAATGTATACTTGTAAAAGCGCCTCGATGACCTCGAGGCGTGAAAATGGACGGTGTGGCGCAGTGCGCTGTGCAATGATCATCAGATCATGTGTGTAAAGCACTTTGAGTCATTGAAAAAGCACTATAATAAATGTAAGGAATTATTATTATTATTATTATTGTGGCATTGTGGGTCAAGTATAAGAAGGCGAGCCTCCGGAAGCTCCAGGTTGCATATAATGACTGTTTGCGTATACTGCTTAGAAAACCAAGGTGGTGCAGTGCAAGTGAAATGTTCTGTAATGCACGAGTCAACACGTTCCATGCTCTTTTGAGAGGTCTGATGTACAAATTCATCTGTCGATTGAATGTTTCTCATAACTCTGTCATTATGCTGCTTTCAAATCCGTGTCTCAGTGCTGTACGATACCAGTCACCTCTGTGGAAACATTGGTATGGCTGCCTTTTTTTAGTTTGTATTTGAGTGTTGTATGTTTTCTAATAATGGACCAAGAGTCTCTTTAAATAAAGATGATGATGATGATGATGATGATGATAAGCCGTTTTCTACAGGCACATTTTACCTTTTCATTATGATTCTACTTGTGATAGTCCGACAGTGCAGCCCATGTATTGATTCCATCTGATAGCTGCTATAATACAACATTTCTGCCTGCTCTCCACAATGATCAATTACAGTGAACGGATGGTCAAAGTAAGGTACACATAAACAGAATCACACGAAGCCTGGTTAGTGTGGCCTGACTTTATAAAGTGTGTTATTTTTTTACAAGTGTGTGGTTGCGTTCTAGTCACTTTGCTCAGCGCTACTGCTTGTTACAACTTTCAATTTCCGTACTCGCCATAAACTGTTATTATGGCTCAGGTTAATCTAGCCCCCTTCCGACATGAGCGTGGTTCTTGCCAGGCAGCCAAGTGGGGTCTGCTAAGAACCGGTTTTCGCTGTTTAGAGCCGGCTCCGCTGCGGCTGAAACAGGAAGAACCAGAGCTAAATCAGGCTCTGGCTCTGGACTCAGAACCAGAGAAGAACCAGTTAAGCACCAGAAAAGCACAAGAACGGTTCTTGAACCGGAACCGGTTTGGTTTATTGACAGTTTGCAAACCACTTAAGAGTACTGGAGTGTGAAACAAGAGCTATTGAGTCAGTGTTGTGGTGCTGTTGCTTTGGTCTGGATCTGTGAGCTAACCACGCCCCGTTCATTTGCATATAAGGAATGGAAATGTGGCATTATGAAATACAAGTCCCCTGAAATAAATAAATGTGTCATTATGAAATAAAAGTCCCATGAAATAAATAAATGTGTATTTAAATGTACATGTATGCATATGTATTGCCTCATTTATTTATTTCATAGGCATATTTATATATTTGTATTTATTTAATTATTGATGTATTTATTTACTTTTGGCTTGAATGGCATGCCATTCAAGTACAGTGATGTCCTGTTTATGAATAACTCTTTGTATTCTTCCAGTGTCTGCACCTGACCTTGCTACTCTGTATTGCAGGCTAAATACGTCTATTTATTCCAAAGTCACAGCCACATAAAATGAGCACAATAAGCTTATAATGTAATAATAAGAATCAGTCTTTCTAATGTTATATAAAAATAGCCTCCACATTAGCCATGTTGTTTTATTTCCTTCTACATTCTATGACCTATACAATGTGTGTCTTAACCACAGTTTGCAGTTGTGTGATTAGAAGGAAATCCGTGGATTTTTCATCTTATAATATATCGTAAGAAATAGAAAATAAAACAAATAGGAATATTATTGTCTGAGTCAGGACACGTAAAACACATGTAACCCCGGTTACTAAGAAACTATGAAATACAACTGAGTAACGGTAACCACTTTTACTTTATTTCAAGGCTTTGCACTGCATACAAAGACTGAGGAAAATATTAATAATTCTTAGCTTTACTAATAATTAGTTACTAAATATTCACTTTAGATATACATTATACAATGAAGCAGTGGTAAACCGTGTCTGGACCTTCTGTAGACAAACTCACAAAAAAAAATTCTAACACAAAACCACTCAAATGCTTAGTGCATGGGCCAAGAAAGACAAACAAATCAACCTAACACTGTAATATTACAGATCAACAACACAGATACGATTCTCATTTATATAATTAAATCAATGTTGTTTGTTTTATCTGAGTGTTCCAGGGTATTCTCTGAATACCTTGAAGGCCCTGACGATTCGACACTGCAATGAAGGGTATTGGGATTTTGACAATTCTTCATGAACTCATTTAAAGTAGTGTGTAATTAGTTAAATCACCGGTCCATTCGAAGTACTGATTTAGCAACTCAATCCAGGTTTTGCCCCGCCCCCAGGTTTGCTGTCTAGCAGGAAGTGACAGTGCAGTTTTTTCTTGAAGACAAGAAAATCATCAGAGTTAGCAGGTTTGGATTATTTAGAAAAAATAACACTTGAAGTGACTCCCTTTGTCACAATTTTCGACAACATCATCGCCTCTTAAAAGACACCCATGGTACGTTTTGTGAGAGAAGATAACATTTAAATGTGTTTTTTAAATGAAAAGATCGATGCTAAATTAGCCATGGCTAAGCGCGTTAGCTTAGCATGTTTCGGTGTTGCTTTGATGTGTGTGGAGCGAGGTTGAGCTCATCGCTAGAGCCGCGTCTGTGTTCAGGCTGGGGATTTGGCGGAGGTCTTACTTTGTGTTACACATTTTATGAAGAAATAGGTGTATCCATAGGTGTTTTTCCCTCATTCCTCATAGTTCCGTTAACCATGACACAGAGGGCACAACAACACATTTTAAAGCTTAAAAATATACTTTGGATGTCATTCTGATCAGGCAAAACTTTGATTGACCTAGCATAAACCTATATACATCTTCACCCTTCTCTCCGCCGGATGGATAGTGGACCACACAGACACTTCCCGTTTGTCAATCCACTTCACAAACATGAGGGGCCCTCTCTGATCCATCTCAACGCACCTCTTTCTGACTTTTAGATGATAGATAGAATCGGACGGATGAAACCCTCTTTAATTGTCACACATGCAGAACACACAGCAGCACACACAGTGCATGTTGTTCTCTGCATTTAACCCATCCTAGTAGTAGGAGCAGTGGGCAGCTATTGTACAGCGCCCGGGGAGCAATGGGAGTGGGGGGGAAGGGGGGTTGTCCGGTGCCTTGCTCAAGGGCACCACGGCAGGGCAGGAGCTGAACTGGGACCTCTCCAAGTAGCAGTCCGGCAGAACCGGCGACCCTACGGCTCCCAGTCCAAGCCCCTACTGACTGAGCCACTGCCGGACCGGATGAGCCCACTGGTTTACCCTTTCCTGGTGTTCTTGTACGTACCACACGTTCCAAACTTCATGCATCATAGGAAAGTCCCAGCCTGTCCTCCTCCAAAAAACTACCACATAGGTCGATTGTTCAGCAGCTTATTACAACCTATAGTCACGTTTTAAAGTTTAGCACCTCTAGTGGTAGTGTAAGAAACAACAATTTGCGGCATATGGGCTGATGCTCCCGTTGATTGCAAACGCTCCGGTGGGTCGTATATTTAAGCAATAGCTTTTATAAAACGGTTACCAAGTGTGGCAATATGAAAGAAAAAGACACACTCTGATTTAAATAGTTTTTATTAGTAAATAATGATGTTCAAAATAAAATAGTCCCTCCGTTGCCTTCTGCACAAAACGAGGTGGTTGCTATGCAACAACACTAACAGCTAGCGAACATATTAAACAGAGAGCGTTGATCCATTATTTGGCTATTTATTTACATTCATTTGTATGTTGCCGTTTATTGTGCACCCACTGAAAAACTGTCCAGCATCAGTAGAATGGCTTATGTGGTTACTTGTATAGGTTGAGGTTGTTCTAGGCTGTTGCTTGGCGTGGTGAGAATATTGCTCCACTTACTCCAGTCCCCGAGATCCGGCTTCCAGTAGCTCTGGAGAGAGCTTTCGCACCTGTGGCCACTAACGGTCATCATTTCTCTGCTTTGTTTCAAGACCCGCATCAGAAAGCTTTTGAATGGTGCTACTTTTCCAGTTGGTCTACCTGCTCTTCACGTAGCTCTGCATGTCGTCGTTTAGGTGCTTTTTTTCTGGATATAGGCACTGCTCAATCCACTCCTCCATAGTAAGGCCACCCCGGAGGTCAAAGTTAAGTAAGGGATAATGTGCAGCGAGGCGGTCATTATGGGTAAAAGAATACCCGACAGGCAGATCAAAAATAGTCCGTTGTTATTGTTTGAAATATGTAGCAACGGTAGGAACTGCTTCGATAGCGTTTTTGCGGACCTTTTTGATTACAGACATTTACAAGTGCCCATAGTATCAACGAGCATTTCATTTAGCCTAGCTTTAAAAACATGCAGAGGAATGAGATTGCTCAGTTTCAATTATTGCTGAAGATTGTTCCAAGCAAGTGGAGCTGCGCACATAAAAGCTGTCTTACCTAAGACAGTCCTTGCTCTTGGCACATCTAACAATACTACATCATGCGATCTCAGACAATAGCTGCTTGCAACTCTCTGCAACGCTCAACATCCTTTAGGGGGATCGTCGCCTCCAGACCCCTAAAGGATGTTCGGTCCAAAAAATAGCACTTTACCCCCGCACCCCCAGTCCCCCAACAACTCCTAGGCTAAGCCCCGGATCTCCTACAATCCTAAATCCGCCACTGGTCCCATCCTCTCCCAAATATGTATTTCTATATGTCTCTCTGATACCCAGGGTTTCTCTCCTCACTTTCTCTCCATTGTTATCCTCCAATGTCTGCCTCATCACCTCCTTGTGAAACTTATTCATCTTTAACTTCTGCTCTTTTCTTTCCTGCTCCAAACTCTTCACTCATTGGATATTTTCTTCTCCAAACTCCCCAATCGCCTGCCCTTCACTGTCCAACCACAATACTCTCAGCATTTGGATTACTGTAAAGGGGCTTGTATCACCCTCATATGATCAGCCATCCGGGGCGAACTGCCTCTTAGCATCCTGTTAGCATCTCCCCAATAGGATTGTCCGAGAAAGTAGGCAACGCACTAATCCTCTAGTTCTGGCCATTGTTAAGAGCCCCAGATGGCCTGTGTGCTAAAAGGGGGCTAATTGATGTTGCCGCCTGCTTATTGAAGGCCTTTGGAGGAAGTGGCTGATTGTCAACCACGCATATGAAGAGGGGAAATGATGTGAAGCAAAGGAAGAGGCTATTTCAGGCCTTAACGTTTATAACCTCTGGAAGTAAATAGGAAAGCACTGAGATACTGTTAACACAGTTTGCAATAACGGATAATTGTGTATAATTATGTATAATTGTACCTGCCTGCTTAATCGCACCTTTATTTGACCTGCCCACTTAAAAACATGTCACCCCTAAGACCATTCAATGCCCTCACATGTGTACATCTATAAAATAATGTCACAATCATAGTTGAATTAAACAGGATACATTGTGTCATTTAACTTATGGGCACTGGAATTACAGGAGTAAATATTGCATTTGTTTGCTACTACTGTCAGTGTCCCACACGTTGACATCCCTTATTTTTGGATGATAACCAAGGTCAATGGCATGGAGTAACATATAATAATAGGGTTAGGGTTGTGACTAACCTGGCAATACTTATTATTTATGAATTGACTTATGTGTTCCATCTTTTCATGGCATTTGTTACTGTTCACTCCATTTCTGAAACGCGGAACAGGTGTTGGCATCAATGTATGTTTCTGTTTTCAAAGTAGCAACTCATCAAGGAACAACAAAACCAATGTGATTATCCTTTGAGAGCTTGTAGATTTGCAGAAAAACTGGATAGTGGTTACAAAAAAAGAAATAGCCCAACACTTGCTCTGTATCACAAAGGTTACAAAGAGCTGAGTTGTCAACATTCTGTGAAATGACAAATACTAATCTCTACCCAATGAAGACAGCAGGGATATGTCTTCCATTGTTGTAAAGAGTGACCTGTTACCATGGTATCAAACATAGTGTATTTGTCATTAACTGGTTATCACCCTAACATCATCTTTACAAACAGCAGATCTAGGCACAGTGGATTTCGAAGCTAAGAGAATGAGGGAATGCTTTCTTATCTGTCAGCCTGCAGCACTGCCAGGACAACCAAAACTCAACACACACACACACGCGCACACACACACACCATGTATACATCACTTCAGGGGACATTACATTGACGTACATGCATTTCCTGGAGACCTATCATAACCTTAACCATAACCAACACATGCCTAACCCTAACCCTAACCCTTAACCTTACCCTAACCAAGTCTTCACCCTAAAATGAATGATTCCTCATTTTGTTCCCATAAGGGAGGCGAGTCCCCACACGTGACTGTGTAAACAGATGTAGGTCCCCACAAGTATAGTAATGCTAGGCCACACACACACACACACACACACACACACACACACACACACACACACACACACACACACACACACACACACACACACACACACACACACACACACACACACACACACACACACACACACACACACACACACACACACACACACACACACACACACACACACACACACACACTTCGCAAAAACACAAACTCATAACTTAATGCCAGTGACAGTCAAATGGCCCCTGCAGTGGACATTTAACTAGAAAATGCATTTCCTGCAGAAAATGCGTGCGAATGCTGTAAACTGTGAACATTTATGGCTGAATTTAGCTGAAAATGCATAAAAAGCTGAATGTGTTATTAGCTGAATGGTAGCTGCTTTTAGCAAAAAAAATGCAGAAAAAGCTTAATATTTCAAAGAAAAGCTTTAAAAAAAGGTATAAACAACAACATGTATAGCCTTGATCAAGGCCAAACAGATCTACTATCTGACAAAGAAGCTACCGGAGAAGCTAACCACAGGAGGAACCACAGGAGGAACCTATTGCGGTGAGCACGTTGCACGTTGTAACTTCCGGTTGTTGTTGTCATCTCCGGGTATCCCGTGTGCCTGTTCTGTTGCTGATAGCTTATTAACTTAAACTTAATCGATCGTTTTAAAACTCTTGATCACGGCAACTGCCTGACGTTGTAATCACACGTTACTACAGCTTAAGCACTCACAACTCTCCTTCTCTTAGCGACTGTAACTCCACAGTTGCCTACACTCTTTTCGGGTTTGCTAACGGTAGCTACTTTAGCTTGATAGCTAGCCATGGCTCTTTCCCCACCTTCTGGTGCTATTTCCTGCTCTTCCTGTCTCATGTTTGGTTACTTCCCGGCCTCCCTTACTGGTAAGGATACATGTGTTAAATGTAGTATAGTTGTTAGGTTGGAGGCGGGAATCATAGCCATAGAAGCCCGGCTCCGCATCTTAGAAAGTAACTCAGCTAAAGTAAAGCCCATGTTAGCATGTGCGGACCGGCAAAAGGAAGCTCCTCTTAGCCGTCCCCCGGCAACTCCCGAGCAGCAGGGAGGCTGGGTGACTGTTCAGAAGGGGCATAACGCGAAACCCGCAGGTCCCCACCAACCCGTTCACGTATCTAACAGATATTCCCCACTCAGCGAGACACCCGCTGAGAAGCCAACTCTGGTTATTGGTAGCTCTATTATGAGACACGTGAATTTAGAGACCGAAGCCTCCACAGTCACATGCATTCCGGGGGCCAGAGCGGGCGACGTTGAGGCGCATCTTAAACTGCTGGCTAAAGATAAACGTAAATACAGTAGGATTGTTATTCACGTCGGTGGTAATGATGTTCGTTTACGCCAATCAGAATGCACCAAACTTAATGTGGAGTCGGTGTGTAGTTATGCTAAAACAATGTCGGACACCGTAATCTTCTCTGGTCCCCTCCCCAATCTGATCAATGATGACATGTATAGCCGCATGTCATCATTTCAGCGCTGGTTGTCTTGGTGGTGCCCAGCAAACAATGTGGGCTTCGTAAATAATTGGACAGCCTTCTGGGGAAAACCTGGTCTGATTAAGAGAGACGGCATTCACCCTACTTTGAAAGGTGCAGATCTCATTTCGGCAAACATTTCAGGGCTTTGTGGACGTAATCCATGACAAACTGGAGTTGAGACCAGGAGGCAGAGTCGCAGTCTTACACGCTTCTCTGCGCTCTCTCCTAGGCAGTCACCCATAGGAATCCCGAACCCAATAAAATACCCAATATTAGCGGTGTGTGTGTCTGCCCAAGGACAATTTAAGGTAAAACCTAATAGAGGTGTCATACATAATAACCTAATAAAAGTAAATGTAACAACTACTACAGTGCAACAAAACAGGAAGATTAAATGTGGTCTCTTAAACATAAGATCTCTAGCATCTAAAGCAATATTGGTAAATGATTTAATATCAGATTATAATATTGATATATGCTGTCTCACTGAAACTTGGTTGAGACATGAAGAATATGTCAGCATAAATGAGGCCACTCCACCCAGCCATGTCAACACTCATATTGCTCGAGGCACAGGCCGAGGAGGTGGAGTTGCAGCAATCTTTGACTCAAGTTTACTTATCAATACTAAACCAAAATGTAATTATACCTCTTTTGAAAGTCTCGTTATTAGTCTTACGCATCCGACCTGGAAAACTTTGCAGCCAATCTTATTTGTTACAGTGTATCGTGCACCAGGTCCTTATTCAGAATTCTTATCAGAATTCTCTGAGTTTTTATCAACTTTGGTTCTTAAAACAGACAAAGTAATTATCGTAGGTGACTTTAATATTCATGTTGACGATGATAAAAATAGCCTTACTGTTGCATTTAACTCTATATTAGATTCTGTTGGTTTCTGTCAGAGTGTAAATAAACCAACCCACTGTTATAATCACACTCTCGACCTTGTTCTGACTTATGGTATTGAAATTGAGCAACTATTAGTCGAACCGCATAATCCTGCTTTATCCGACCATTTCTTAGTAACTTTTGAAGTACTGTTACTAGACTACAAAGCATTAGTCAAAAGCTCTTGCAGCAGAAACCTATCTGTTAGTGCTATAGCCACATTTAAGGAAGAGATTCCACCAATACTTAACTCGATAGCATGTCTTCATGTAGGGGAGGAAACTTATACAAAATGTACACCACCCCAAATTGATCATGTTGTTGATAGTGCTATAGATGCGCTGCGAATAAAATTAGACTCTGTTGCTCCTTTGAAAAAGAAGAAAATAAAACAACATAGATTAGCTCCATGGCATAATGCCGAAACCCGCAAAATAAAGCAAAAGTCTAGACAACTTGAAAGGATATGGCGTTCCACTAAACTTGAAGAATCTCGTTTAATTTGGCATATTACTCTCAATGAATATAAGAAAGCACTGCGTAAAGCGAGAGCAGCCTACTACTCTTCATTAATAGATGAGAATAAGAATAATGCAAGATTTCTTTTCAGCACTGTAGCCAGGCTGACAGAGAGCCACAGCTCGATTGAGCCTTCTATTCCCTTAGCACTCAGTAGTAATGATTTTATGTGCTTTTTTAACGATAAAATTGTTACTCTTAGAAACAAAATTAATGACCTCTTGCCTTCGACCAGTATAGTGTTATCAACAGCTCCCGGAATCGTAAGTTCTAATATTACACTAGATAGTAAACTAGAATGCTTTTCAGCCATTAACCTTGAACAATTACATTCAATGATTCTCTCTTCTAAACCATCAACGTGCATGTTAGACCCAATTCCAACTAAGCTGTTGAAGGAAGTTTTTCCATTAATTAGCACTTCTTTATTAAATATTATGAATATGTCTTTATTATCAGGCTATGTTCCACAATCATTCAAAGTAGCAGTGATAAAACCGCTTCTTAAAAAGCACAACCTCGATCCAGAGGTTTTAGCCAACTATAGACCTATTTCTAATCTTCCGTTCCTCTCAAAAATTCTTGAGAAAGCGGTCGCAAAACAGTTGTGTGATTACTTAAAAAACAATGATTTATTTGAAGATTTTCAGTCTGGCTTTAGAACACATCATAGCACAGAGACAGCTCTGGTTAAAGTCACAAATGATATTCTAATAGCCTCAGACAAGGGACTTGTCTCTATTCTTGTTTTGCTCGATCTTAGTGCTGCATTTGATACTATCGACCATGATATCCTATTGCAAAGACTAGAGCACTTAGTTGGCATACAGGGAACTGCTTTAGGCTGGTTTAGGTCCTATCTATCTGAACGCTCTCAGTTTGTACGTGTTAACGATGAATCTTCCACGCAAACCAAAGTTAGCCATGGAGTGCCACAGGGCTCAGTGCTCGGACCTATTTTGTTCACATTATATATGCTTCCGTTAGGCAATATTATAAGGAATCATTCTGTAAACTTTCATTGTTATGCGGATGATACTCAACTATATTTATCAATCAAGCCTGATGAAATTAATCATCTAAATAAAATTCAAGACTGCCTTAAGGACTTAAAAACGTGGATGACCTTAAACTTTTTGATGTTAAACACGACCAAAACTGAAGTTATTGTACTTGGCCCGAAGAATCTACGAAACAAATTATCTAAAGACATACTAACTATGGATGGCATTAATTTGGCCTCCAGTGAGACTGTAAGGAATCTTGGTGTTATATTTGATCAGGATTTATCCTTTAACGCCCACATAAAATCAATTTCAAGGACCGCCTACTTCCATCTACGTAACATTGCAAAAATCAGGCATATCTTGCCTCAAAACGATGCAGAGAAACTAGTCCATGCATTTGTTACTTCTAGGCTGGATTATTGTAACTCTTTATTATCAGGGAGTACCAAGAAGTCAATCAAGTCGCTTCAGCTGATTCAAAATGCTGCGGCTCGTGTACTAACCAGAGTTAGGAAAAGGGACCACATTACTCCTGTTCTGGCTGCCTTACACTGGCTCCCTATAGAACACAGGATAGAATTTAAAATTCTTCTTCTCGCCTACAAAGCCCTTAATGGGCAGGCGCCATCTTACCTTAAAGAACTCATTATACCCTACTGTCCTACTAGGGCATTGCGTTCCAAGAATGCAGGGTTGTTGGTTGTTCCTAGAATCTTTAAAAGTACAATGGGAGCCAGAGCCTTTTCTTATCAAGCTCCACATTTGTGGAATCAGCTTCCAGTTTGTGTTCGGGCGGCAGACACCCTATCCGTTTTTAAGAGTGCGCTTAAGACCTTCCTTTTTGATAAAGCTTATAGTTAGGGCTGATTAGATTCAGCCCCTAGTTTTGCTGATATAGGCTTAGTTTGTCGGGGGACATCTTACTTCTTCCTTCTCTCTGTCTATACCCGTGTACACTCATGTTCCGATTAACCCAGCTTCCCCAAATGTCTTTCTTTTTGGTGTCTATATACGCTGGGAGCGCTGGATCTTGAGTCGTGGCTGTGGTCCTGGATCATAGGTCCTGGATGGATATCCTCGTGGATTCATCTTCCTATTATACACACATGCATTTCCAAACATTTGGACTACCTATGTTGCAAATGTATTATCTTTTCAATTTACACACGGCATCTATTGCACGTCTGTCCGTCCTGGGAGAGGGATCCCTCCTCTGTTGCTCTCCCTGAGGTTTCTCCCATTTTTCCCTTTAAACTGGGTTTTCTTTGGAAGTTTTTCCTTGTACGATGTGAGGGTCTAAGGACAGAGGGTGTCGTATTGTCATACTGATATTCTGTACACACTGTGAAGACCACTGAGACAAATGTAACATTTGTGATATTGGGCTATATAAATAAACATTGATTGATTGATTGATTGATTGATTGATGTCCTGAAATAGCTGAATAATGTAATAGTTGAATGTTTTCTGCAGCTGAAAATAGGCTGAAGGAGTTAAATATCAGATATAAGTAGTAGTGAATGCATTTGTATTAAGATGAGAAAATAATGTAAAAAGGCTTGGGAAAGCAGAAGAATATTTGAACTGCAAACTTTTGAACTAACTTGATGGTGAATGATCTGTCGCCATGGCAACGGCATTTGATGACATCCCATAATACTCTTAGATGTGTTGATGGCTGCATTGTTACCAAACCTGTGAAGTTTTGGGCCATTTCGAGTATTTTCACTGAAGTTATGAGAAAACCGTGTTTCATGGTGAGCATTGTGTTGCCATGGCAACGGCATTTGAAGAAATCTCAAAACTGTCCTGGAGATGTCTTCACGGCTGGACTGTTAGCACACATGTGAAGTTTGAGCACTCTTTGAACATTTGCATAGGAGTTATAGTGACATCATATTGTATGGCGAGGGATGCGTTTCCCGGGAAACGGCATATGGTGAGATCTCAGATTTGTCGTAGAGCTGTTGAGGCATGGACCGGTGATATACAAGTGAAGATTGGGGGACGATTGGACAGTGTCGATTGGATTTACAGCCTCATCGTGTTTCATGGTGAGTGGTCTGTCGCCATGGCAACGACATTTGATGACACCCCATACTACGCTTAGATGCATTTATGGCTGCATCGTTATCAAACCTGTGAAGTTCTGGGCTGTTTGGAGTATTTTCACTGAAGCTATGAGAAAACCGTGTTTCAAGGTGAGCATTGCGTTACCATGGCAACGGCATTTGAAGAAATCTCAAAACTGTCCTGAAGATGTCTTCACAGCTGGACTGTTGAAGTCTGCTGCATGTCAGTTGGAGTGATGACATCATCGTGTTCCATTACACAGGTGTTTATCGTTGAGCTAACGAGCTCTGTAGAGATCACAGGTTTCCATTATTCTGAATGAGAGATAAACCTCTTACATGTGAACATTTTGTGGAAGAACCGTAACAGATATCTGTGAAATTTCAAAACGTAAAGCATGTCAACGAAGTTGAGTATCTGAAGTGTAATTTTTGTGTAGTTTTGGGTTAATAATGTGGCCTTTTTGGCAGTTTAACTAAAGGTGTGCGGCTGCTACCGTGAGGAAATATCTGCCTAAGATTACAATGGGCTTCAATGGAGGAATGTTGAACGTTTTTGTCACTTCATGCCCTCAAGAGGCATTTTGTCTAATATTTTTTCTTATTTTATTTTTATTTTCCAACCTAGGAGAGGTTTTCCTACGTTTTCCATGAAAAAATATGTCTGAGGAGTGTAGGGTTTGGGAATTATGGCAAGTTTAAAACATTTTTGGGAGAGAATTTTGAGCTGTCCTGCACTCTGTTTTGAGATCAAAGCACTCTAGAGTTAACGAGCTGCTCCCATCCACTCTAATGTAAAAATCTGAAAAATGCCTCTCTACCAAGCTCCAAACTAAATTCAATATCTCAGAATGTTTAAAAGATATCAAAAGTAAAAGTCAAGTTTGAATAGCTGAAGGTCTTGTGGTCATTTGAAAGTTGGAATGAAGGGTCTGGCTGAAATTATGTGGAAGGAGATGCATTTGGCGCAAAGTGTAGGAAAACAGGATTTGAAGGCATCTCCCATTGACTTCAATGTTAAAAAAATAGTTTAAAAAGCTGAATATTTCAAAAAGTATGACATTTTTTTGAAAAAGTTGAAGGTTTCTTATCAATTGCTGAAAAGGCTGAATAGTTTAATATTTGAATGGTTTCTGTAGCTGAAAGTAAGCTGAAGTTATGGAGAGCTAAAGTATTGGCTGATTTGAAGGCTCTTCCCATTGACTTCAATGTAAAAAAAAGAGTTTAAAAAGCTGAATATTTCAAAAAGTATGAAATATTTTGAAAAAGTTGAAGGTTTCCCATTGATTCCTGAACAGGCTGGATAGTTTAATATTTGAATGGTTTCTGTAGCTGAAAATAAGCTGAAGTTATGGAGTGCCAAAGTATTGACTGAAATAATAAGGGGAAGAATAAAGTTTTGAAGTACTATAGTGGAATGCTGTAAACAGCATTCGCACTAATTAAAACAAACAAAAAAATTGTTTTTACCCTGTGTCAGCCTTCCGTTTGTGTCTAGGTATGTGTTGCTGTTTGGCCTGTGTGGCTAATTAATAGGGTCATAACTCAGCGTTCTGCTGTTTTGTTCAGATTACCCGGTGTGACAGAGAGGTGTAGCCTGAGGTGATCTACACATAATTCAGTCTTTCACAGCAGTGAAAAAGTGCTCACCTATTTTTTTTGTATGCAGCGTGTGCAGCGCTTTCTTTTAGTTTTGGTTGGTATCAGAGGTTGCCATAGAGAAGTGTTTCTCAAACCTTTTCATACCTAGGACCACTTATAAAAAAACACTCGAGGACCACCTAACTTCACAAATATCCAAAATCACATCGTTTTTCTAGAACAGATTACAAATCGCCTGAATATGGTACAAACAAGTGGCAAGATGTGTGATGAAGGTGTTGCGGTGCTATATGAAACTTAAGCTCGCTCCATTACGGAGATATTCCCGCGAGAGTGCGTAAAACTCAAATTAATTAATTTATTTCAAATGTGAAATGTTACCAATATACTCACGGACCACTAGGGGGCGCTCACGGACCACACTTTGAGAAGCACTGCCATAGAGAGTTACACTTACTGTAAATATCATACAAGCTATGTTATCAAAACAAATGTCTGTTCCCATGTTTTAGCCCACTTAATATTACCTACAATTACCATAACTTAGCTAAGTATATCTAAGTCCTCACTCATTCAACTGTTCCACTATTCATATCAGACGCTGTCAGCTTTGATGTCCAGTGTTACTGTACTCCTGGTTAAAAGCCTACTGTAAAATGGCAGGAACTCATATTGCTTACATTTTCGGCCTGAAAAGTTATAATTACTTACATGCTTTTTTATACAGCAACTTGGCTTTTGAAGTGAAGGGTTGCCGGTTCAAGCCCCGATCTGACCAAAGGTCAAATTACGTGTGGACTGGTCAATACAAATGTGCCAGTTTTCCTGGGCACTTCGGAGGTGTTCTTGAGCAAGGCACCAACTCTGAACTTTTCCCTTGCGCAGAAACAATTGGCAGCCTGTTAGCTATGATACTTTTCCATAACAAACATGCTTGTGTTTGTATATGACCAGAGATGGGATTGTTACTAAAAAAAAGTAATATTACATATTACACTACTTCGTTACTCTCTACATAAAGTAATTTGTTACTTTACTCGTTACTTTACTCGCAGGGCCGGCCCGCCCCTCCCTGCAGGCAGATCACGCTGACTACTAACATTTAAAATGTTCTCTTTAGTTCAGTTTCCATTGTCGCATAAGACTGATCCAGATAGCTCCTGAATGTTTTCCTATCTGACCGTGGCTGTCCTCTGTCTCCTGCTATCTGTATATTTTGCGCAGTCTATCTCTGCTCACGCTGTTGCATCAGCGTGTTCTCCTACGTGTTGGCCATGTGTTGCACTGGAGCCAGACTGGAGCACACCGCAAAGACTTCAGCCGAGCATGTACGAACTGCGCATGCGTGAGTGGCAATAACTCTCCTTACCAGCAGGCGGCGGTAGTGTGTATTCGTCATTCAAAACAGGCAACAACCGTAAAACAGAGAAGAAGAACATACTACGTGTGTGATATAAATAAACAACAGCTATGTGCGTTAGCTTCACCTTAGCATGTGTTCTTTGCAGGTGTTTGTTGAGGTTTGATTATGACTGATTTTAGAAAGTAACGAAGTAACGCGTGTCGGGGCAATGTTAGTAACTGTAGTGTGATTACTGAATTATAAAAGTAGCGCGTTACACTACTCCGTTACCGACAAAGTAATATTATTACAGTAACGCGTTACACCCAACTCTGTATTTGACATTACATTTCATTTAGCTGACTCCCTTATCCAAAGCGACCTACAATAAGTGCAATAAAACATAATGATTCAAACTAAGGACAACAAGAAAAGGGCTGACATGTTCTCTCCAATAAAGCAAGACTATTTTGAGTGCTGGTGCATTGGTTAAAAAGTGCTACTTAATAAGGCCAAGGTACAAGCAAGACAGGTGGGTTTTCAGCTTGTGACGGAAGATGTGTGGATTCTCCGCTGTCCTGATATCAGTGGGATCAATGTATATGTTTACATGTATTCAGTCTTAATGTGTATAGGTCTTTTGCATGTGAGTTTATTGTAGTGTGGATATTTAATAACGAGGGAACAACTGAAATTCCTCTTTGGGATGAATAATGGGTCTTCTTCAAAAGTTAATGAAACGGTTCAAACCAACAATCAGCTGAACTGAACTAGAGAGAGAGAGAGAGAGAGAGAGAGAGAAAAAAAAAGTGACAACATGTGAAGAGGGACAAAGTAATGACAGGAGAGTAGTGTGCATTAGACATGCTCAATAACAAATATAGAGAAAACATTCAAGGAGAGAGAGAGAGAGAGAGAGAGAGAGAGAGAGAGAGAGAGAGAGAGAGAGAGAGAGAGAGAGAGAGAGAGAGAGAAAACACAGATTCAACGGTAAACATGATATATCTTTCTATTTATTTAGCTACCCACTATTTAGACTATGTGTTGTTGATTGACTTGATTAAATGGATTCACTACATCAATGTATGTCTTTTCAGGCTGCCATGTGTTGTCCTTTCTGTGCCAACATCTGGGTACAGTTTTGTGTTCTATGGCTCCTGTGGCAAACATTTACAGTTTTTGACAGAAGAACACAACAGTAAGTTCACTTTTTTTTGTATTGTATCTGTTTCAAATGCAAGAAACACTACTCTGTTTAGAATACTAATTGGCAGATGCATACACTAGTTATCAGAATAAAGGACACATTTCTTCATTGTCTGTTTATGTGAAATATGTAGAAGCCATAATTAAATTGTAGACCAATGCATGATTAAATACACAAAACATGTGTATTATATTATACATTCATAATTGTGTATTAGTTATATCTTTATAGAGAACATTATACATTTAGAATCAGATGTTGAGACAGTGAGCAGCTGGGAAAGTCACACCGCCATGGGGCACAAACAGTTGCTGACGTGATGTTTTCTTCACATTCTCAGGAATTCCATAAGGAGGGACAGGAACTCACGCTTGGCACCACCAGTGTCCCCTCCATCCTCAGTTTGTCCCTCATCATCAGTGAACTTAACTGACATCTCATGAGAGGGATCGAATGAGGCACCTTTGAAGCCGCGGATTGCTCCATCCCACACACTGGCTCTATTCATATTGAACCTGCTGCAAGATGTATTTGTTATTTTTGCAGAGAGTTCTGCAACAATGTGTGGTGTATTGTAATATTATATGATGAATCTAGTAATAAGATTTACAATATAGAATAGACAAATTAAGTGGTAATAGTAGCAATTAATACCTTTCCTCTGCAGTTTGCTCCATTTTGTCTTCTGGCTCAGACTGTCTATCAATAATGATAAGTGCATTCACATTTGTGTAGTTGCTGCAGTGAGAAGACAGTTGAATAATTACTTTCAAATACATAATACATGCATGACAGTCATATCTACAAAAATGGATGTCGATCCTCTTCCTGTTTTGTTTTTTTAATACATTGGGTTCTAAACTGACAACAGCACTTTTGTCATACTCCTGCACAATCCTTGTAAACATTTGAAATGGATGCAACAAACAATATCTGATCCTTGAAAAATATTTGTGGGTGTTTTTTGTATCGTCTTCACTAAGATGTCAGATGTTGTGGGTGTCATTTGGAAATGTATAAAAGTATAATTTGTCTGCTTCCTGGCAATGTTACCCACTGTGATTGGAGGCTATTCTCTAAACAAAAGTAAAAATAAAGATACAACTGTGTCACGATGCAACTGTCAACATCGTCTACCTATAGAAGTTGTTCTGACCCGGGGCAGACTGGACCTCTTCCTGGAATGGGGTTGGTGCTCCATCCTATTTTTACCCAAGACATAAGTGCAGTTGATCTAATGATAGTGTCATTAGCACACAAAGGTATTTATTGATTTCATGTTCACAAATTCAAACCTACATGGTATAATTACATTTTAAATTAGTCTTACCCGATCAGACGCTGGTTGTGGGTGCCTGAGAGGTCTGATAAAGGTAAACAACAAATATATTCAAACTACTGTACTGTTAAAACAGTTTGCTTCTTGTGGCACAAAATAATATGTTGACAATGTTTTACTTTACCCTGGCAAACTGTTGTCCATTCGTGGAGTGCTCACTTTTGGAACATTTGGAATGTCCCACACCTGCATACACACAAATGACAGACTGAAATAAAATAAATTCACTTTAATTAAGAATAAATGACACGATAAATCCAAACTGACCAAGGTGTCAGAAAGAGGACTGTCTCCAGATGGCAAATTGACATGGACCACACTTGAAGATGTTCCAGTGTAGGCCTAACCTAAGAAAAAAAAAAGTGTCATGATTGATACAAGTATAAAATTAAAAATAATTATTCTCCTCCATCTGTACCTATCATCAAATGCTGGTTTGAATCCTGAATTATTACATTGACATAAATCAGAAAGGATTACATCGAAACACAACATTTGTGTGAGATGTACATTATATTGTTGACCGTCCTTTTAACTCTCACATTAGGATTTACATTGGGGCACAATAAACCAACTCCTCTCATAGCACCTATACTATATCTATATGATGTCAAGAGTTACATTTAGTTGGGGTGAAGTGTCTTGCCCAGGGACACAACGACATGCTGACTGCAGTGGGGTGTGAACCTGTGCTCCCCTGATCCGAACACCAACGTACTAACAGACTGCGCCACACGCCTCGTTTCATTATTAACAGGTGTTTCCTGCTTATGTATGCGTTTTTGACCGTTGTTCAGCGTTTGCACCTGCCGGCCACCGTAATTAACAGAACTCATTCAGTAGAAGCACTGAAAAAACAATAATTTGATCACTTTTTGACTTAGTAAAACGGTAGGTTACGTATTGTAACCCTAGACTTATAAACATAGGCGGAGCCCTCTACTGGACTCAAAACGTGTCCACCCCCAAGGGTGGATTGTCCTGCCGAGCCAGGGAGAACCAACATTCGTCTGGCAGGGGCCCGCCTCTTGACATCAAGCCGGACCCCCTGTTCTCCAGTCCCGGAATGTGGGGGGCCTTTAGAGATAAAAATATTCTCTGAGGCCCTCAACCACAGGCTCTCCGCTGCGCTCAACAAGGCGGCGGAGCTGACCCCATCCTGCCTGTTGATGTAAGCCATTGTGGTGCGGTTGTAGCTCCTCAACAACACATGTCTTCCCTGTAGTAAGGGTTTGAAGTGTTGTAGGACCAGTACTACTGCCTGTAGCTCGAGAAGGTTAATGTGCCGGGTCTCTGTCAGAGGCCAGCCACCACCTATAGCTGTCTCTAGGCAGGTGCCTCCCCTTCAGCAAATGCTTTGGGGACCCCCAGTATCGGAGGTTGCCCTCCACTGAAGGGGGGGATGGTCACCAGACGTCGTTTGTGCCTCTGTGGATCTAAACGAAGGCTGGCAAACCACCTCTGTATGCGACGCATGTGCCAACTAAAGTATTGTTCTAAACTGTATTGAAGTAAACATGTATTATTTTGGACTGTTTTAAGTAATCCTATATATATATAACCTTCTCACTTACACTCACTGACCCAGATATCAGCACACACACACATTCTTTCTGGGGCCAATATAATCTCAAGCACCAATATATCTGTGTACAATGTTTGATTGTCTGGGAAAGAATAGAGTGTGTGTGAAATATTCCTTGGGAAAGTAAAGGAGTGAACTCAGGTGCAAGATAAAAAGAGACTCTGTCCTTGTTTACTTCCGAAGCTGTCACGCTCTGTTCAGAAGAAAAATACTTTTCCCCAGAACTCTGATTCGCTGTATTGGGCCCGACCCGAAGTGAATAAGAACACCTAGGGGAGTGAGCAACCGACCCAACTCCTCCCCACGGACTCTCTGATACGCTTAGGAGTAAAATGGGACGGAAGAGCCGACACAACTCCGCCCCAAATATGTCTATATATACTGTTGTTTATTCATGCAAAATGCCCCCTGTTTCTGACTGGCTGGTCCCGATATCTGTATCGCACGGCAGTAGAGCGGGGAGCCCGGAGTGCTCTGTTACAGGGCACTCTGTATTCAACCCTGTCTCCTAAAAAGTACGTTCCCACAGAACTAAACTGCATTCTCAATTACGTTTATAGTAAGGGCATTTTATCAAATATTTGACCGATCTGCAAACTAAATCCTTACCAATCAATTTCTTCAATAATGTATTTGTAAAGGTGTGTAGTAAGATGTATTAAAAAGTTGAAGTTCAAATCCTGTATGTTTTTTCGTAACAACTGCTCAAAGTTGAGGTACCGAATACCGATTTTCCAAAAATCTAAAATGTTCAGTTTGGCCTTGGGTAACTTGTGAGGGGTCAAACTAGGGGTTTTTCATGATTCTGAGTTGATTGCAATCATTTATTTTTCACTAAAATCATTCCTTTGTGGAAAAACGGCCACGCCTGGCCCATTAGGTTACAGTGGTGTATTGTCTCTGACAGGATCTTTTGTGTTTAACGTTACTGTGAAGCAGATCTTCTATTTTCCTTTGCAATAATATCTATTACAATGTTAATCATCTACTGTACATGAGATTGTCTTTAATGTGTATTCTACTTTGTAGGACATATTAGTCTAGCAGTATGGATGAAGACTCGACTCCACCTTGGCTAAATTGTTTCATCTGTGAAAGCCCGGAGACACCAGCTCAGAGGCTGATACAGCCAACTCCTAAAGGCTACCCTACTTTTTTGGAACGAGCACAAGTAGTTGAAAATGCTAAGATTTTGGAGGGTTTGAAGGAGGCTCAGAACATAGGAAGACTCAGGTACCACAAAAAGTGTAAAGGTTTCTTGAAGTCACCAAGAACTCAGGCCAAACATTAAAGGCAGAGAAAGAGGCAGCTAAGAAGAAGAGAAGACGCACTTGCTCTGACTTCAGTGCAGCTTCTGCATGCAGTTCTACAAGTTCACGGTCCGTTCAGCTTCTGTACAAGAATGTATGCATTCTTTGCAACCAATCTGCACAGATCTACAAAACTCGTCCAGTGGAAGCTAGAAAGAGATACAGAGTGCCAGATCATTTGACTGCAGATAGACTGAAGCCAAGCTTGCGGAAGACAGCACAGAGTCGCGGGATGACTGGGGCACTGAAGTTGTTGGATGTCTGGAAGGGATCAATGACCTTGTGGCAGAAGAAACCCTGTACCATTTGTGCTGCAAAACTCTTTTTGAGACAGGTGGCCATTACTCCAAGACTGAAGATAGAGGACAAAGGAAGAGAGGACAAAAGAAAATTGATGAGGAACGAGAGGCTGTTTTTGTTGAATTCTGTGATTGGTTAGACTCAGAACTCGAGCATGGGGTGATGACTCTTGACCAAGTCCACGAAAAGCTACAGCAGTTTGATCCGTCACCAGATAAGAGCCTCTCTTATTCAAAGTATTGGCTAAAGAAGAAACTCCAAGATAAATTCCATGACACCTTGTATTTCACATCAAAGGAGAGAAGGGCAGATGTGCTCTGCCTCAAAGATGACACAGACAACATTCTGCGAGAGCATCATGCTAATCTTGAGCATGGAGATGAGAAGACTCAGATCATAAAGACTGCACTAAAGTTCGTATGCAACGACATCGCCATGGTCGATCTAGACCCAAAGTCATACCCCACATCACACAGTATGACTGACATCCAGAGTCAGCTGGCTCTTGTTCCTGAGAGTCTTCAGATGTTCCTGAGGCCAATATTGAAGACCGACGAAAGAGTAGCCATTTGGGTGCAGAACTTCATAAAGGCCTGTCGGCCTCGATCAGGAGTTTTGCCATACCAGATGGGGCTTGCCATACAAGTTGATCATAGATTTGGGTCAAAATGGATGCTGAACAAGTTACACCAGCTTGGATACACAGAGTCATATTCCGAGACACAATACTACAAATACTGCTTCCTTAATGACAGGAATGGAGATGGCATCCAAGATACTTCTGATACTCTTTATACCATTGTGGAAGAAACTGATGAGCAGATCAATGATGAGGTTGCGGTTGACTCTGCACTTGAGGATCTATCATTTATGACAGCCAGTGGAAGTGAAACTAGCCATGACAATCGGGTGGTCATGGAGGCCATGGAGGTTGGGGAAACAACCAATGTATTCACTCAGTTTGTCGGAGACAATATAGATTTAAACATTGTCTCTATTCAGGGAAACACTCCTTTCCATTCAATGGGTTGGATCAACGTGACCTCTCCGGCACCATCTTTGCCAGATCCCCAGACGACAGCAGCTGTCCACAGAGTGAAGTTGAAGGCACTTGACAAAGCTAAGATCCTCAGAGGAGCTGAAGTGAAGATTCTTCCATTCACCAACAGAACAAGGACAGGGATAAACACCATCACATTTCTTCCCATTACTGAGCTTGCCTCTTCTGTGACACAAGACCAGCTACTCCTCACTCCGGGTGATACACTCTGGGCAGCAGGGTGGGTGATCAAAGCCCAGGATCCTGAGTTCCCACACTCCAACTGGAATGGCTGGATGAAGAGTATCCATGCAGATGATGTCAAGCAGCGCACACAGATCGACTTCCTCCCAATCATTGAAGGTGACCCTAATGACCTCAACACCATCTTCACCACTCTCAAAGAGTGCACGCGGCTCTCTGCAGACAGAGTCATTATAGTGACATTCGATCTTCCGATCTGGCTGAAGGCTGTGGACATCATAAAACAGACAAATCTACCTATCATTCCGAGGTTGGGTGGATTTCAGCTGCTGAAGTCCTACCTTGGATCCATTGGAAACATCATGGAGGATTCTGGACTACTGGAGCTGATCCAGCTGATCTATCCAGGGAGTACGACAGCCAACCACATCCTGGATGGAGGATGTTTTGACAAGGCAATCCGTGCTCACCTCCTCATTGATGCAGCCATCTATCACTACATGGTAGATGTGATCAAGGTCTTCATCAGAACTGAGCGGCTTGCAGATCACAACGGCCACCTGTGCTGCATTGTTAGCAGGATGCTGGACCTATTTGTGGCTGCAGGGCATCATCAATATGCCAATGGTGCATGGCTGTACTGTCAACTCATGAAGCAACTTGAAACTTTGCCTGCTTACAAGGAGACATTCAAAAGTTTCACTGCCCATGGAAACCATGTTGTCCGTTACTCCAGCCATGATTGGTCCGGCACCTGGTGTGACATCTGTATCGAGCAGACATTGATGAAGTCAGCCAAGTCAGAAGGTGGACTGAGCAGAGGGTGCTGGGTGCTCACCCTTAATCACTTCTCCAATGTCAACCAGCGCATGGAGGAAAGTGTCAAGAAACATGCTCCGCTCCACAGAGACCTTGGCAAAACACAGATGAAGAGAGATGCTGAAGCAATTGACCTTGCCCTCCAATGGTTTGAGGAGAACAACCCATTCAACCCCGATCGAGACAAGGAGTTGCTTGTGTCTTTCTCAATAGGATTCAGGAGCACAGGAGATGACCCAGTCAATGCTGAGAGAGCAGCAGAAATAGGGAGAGATGCAGATCAAGCTGGATGGACAGTCAGTGACATCGACCATGGAAGTGAAGTCAAAGGTACAAGCCCTGTCATCACTCAGAAAGATTCCCAAGATCAACGAGAAGAAGATACACCTTGACTCACTCAAGTTGTTCATCCGACTGATAATTTTTACCCAACGGGATATGACAGTTGAGACAAGCTTGGCGTATGAGCTGACTCCCTTTCCATTGTCCCTCTTCAGCAATAAAGATCAGAAAATGAACAAGGTGAACAAGGCAGGCTTTTCCAAGACTAGCCTGAAGGAGTTAACTGATCCGCTTGACCTCACTAACCAATCCTGCTCCACTCTTGTAGTTGATGGCGGATGGCTTCTCTACATGGTAAAGTGGGAACAAGGTCAGACTTGGCAGGAGATTGCCAACAGTTACTTGAGCTACGTACAGTGTCTTGGCCGCTGCTCTCAGAAGACCATTGTGGTCTTTGATGGCTACAGCAGATCACCAAAAGATCATGACCACATCCGGCGCACTAAGAAGTCATCCTGTGATCTCCAGATTCGACCGGATATGATACACTGGACACCAAGAGCAAAGTTCCTGGACAACACCAATAACAAGAGTGAGCTAATCCACCTCCTCTCTTCAACATTCAGAAAACATAACATCACAGTGGAGCAGTGTGACAATGATGCTGACACTTCGATTGTGAGAGAGGCATTGGCCACTGCTACAGATGATTATGTTGAGGTTAGTAGCATTTGTGTAGGTAGCCTATTTTGGAAACAAAATTATTCACTCTTGAGTATTACCTGTCAAATAAGATTGTTTTCCCATGGCCAGCTATTGCATAAACCATATCACAACCAGTGAAGACGTGACAGAAGAGCAGGTAGCATCTCTCTCTTTCAGAGAGAGCTTCGCAGATTCTTCTGACATCATAAGAGCCCTTTGATGTTGTGAAGAAGAGTGGATGGTTGGTGCTTGGAATATGGTGTACTAGCATCACCAGCACATCTAATAATAATTAAAAAAAAATCTATTTCACCCAAAGCAGTACCTGATATCTGCACTACTCATCGACTAAAAAACACCAGATTATCCTTGTTAATTACACAACATTGATTGGTTTAAATTGTGTGCAATGCTTTTGTACTTTTCCCCTTCGATTCAGAGAAACAAATATTTTTTCGGAGTAAAGGATGGCAGAAGACACTACACTACCCAGAATCCCCAGCTATCGTTTGGACTACACCATGTGCTCTGTTTGACGTCACGTGATCTTCAAATGTCTCCCTGCAGAAAAAAAAAACATGGCCGAACTTCGTTTTATTCTCGGTGGAAAATGCCTATTTTAAAGTTAGTTTGGCCATTAAAAGGTGTTTTGATGTCATTTGATGCGAGAAATATGAGTTGTTATTTCAGATTATGTGTGTAGTGGATGTACATGATCTTTAGTTTGCTAGTTATTACGAAGATTACTTCAGGAAATTGCGTCCAGAGAATGTTTTCATTATTACCAAGGTGGTTGCTCTCGGAACGCTATCGATATTATTTCTGTTATGTTGTGTAACTGTTTAATGGTGTTATCTTTATTGCTACCCCCTTCCCCGTCAATGTATAGTGTTGGTCCACAGCGCAAACATATTAGTTTAACAAAATCCGCATCTAAAGATAGCCTACGTTATTTTCCCCTGTGCAATTCCAGTCTCACAGCACATCGTCATTAACAAATACCGGAAACAGACCGAAAACATTTTTTAAAAATACAATAATACTTTATTCCGAGTGTGCTTGCTTTTCTCTTTGAAAGTCATCACATAACGACATTGTAATACACGGTTCGGCTGCATTAAATATTACATATCTGCCGTAGTTCTGTATTTATAGAGCCCTGATGAGAAGACTTCTAGACAAACATGAGGAACTGAAAACGTGACTTGGATCATAAATATATCAGCCATTAAACAACATCTTACATTTCTTTTCACACAATACGTCTCCTTGCAGTATCAACACTAATTCGGCTGACTTTTATATTTGATCCAATTGGTAGATAGGCTGTATTTACACCATAACGGTGCACAGCTGATATAAAGGGACACCTAGTGGTTAAAGCATGTTATTGCATTTCATTATTTGTATTATTAGATATTAATAGGATAGGATCCCTATAAAGTATATTCATTACTCGTTATTCTCTACTAATACTTAATTAAATACTGTATATAATGACTATTTTGCACATCCCTTTCAAGATTTCAAGATTTTCTAAGGTTTATTGACATATCATATAGGCCTACACAACTATGGTGTAGTTCTGCATTGAATGAAAAACTTGGGTCGCAGGTTCCTCAATAGTGCATTACAAGACATCTATCAATATTTGTGCATACCTCCAGCAATGTTAACTATGTTGAAGCACTTATTTGAACTGATATTATACATAATGTATTATACTCTTATAAGATGTATGTAGATATTTCATCTCCGGCCTTGTCAGGTATTGAACAATCAATAAATAAAGAACACATAATTGTTAAATATAAAACACAGAATTTGTGTGATTATACTAAATGATTTACAAATAAACACCACTGCATATGTAACTGTTACACATGCTGATGTAATGCAAATGTTCCAACTTGGGATCAATAAAGTATATCTTATCTTAAGCTGATCGATGGCTACTGCCATATTTGCAAAATGTGTAGTGCAGATATCACTGTAAAATCAATCGACAGTAAGGGGAATACTTACTTCCGGGTGTACAATTCTCCGTTATCCAATGAGAATGGATGCTCACATTGCCTTTAAGGACAAAAATATCTCTCCTGATTGTTGGCACTTGACAATCACCTTCCCTGAATTTAACTCAGGTGTAACTAAAGTCTGCTTTAAGGGTTGTTTATATTTCACATCATTAATCAGAATCTGCAAAGTAACTAAACTAAATGTAGTGGAGTAAAAATACCAGGTTAATCTCTGAATTGTAGTGGAGTAGAATAACAAAGTAACAATGAGCTGTCATGCGGGTATATTAATGCTGCCCATTATGGTAACAACCGATTTTCACCCATTTAGTAATTACATGCTTTAAATGTGTACACATCAATGTGTTTCCTATCGCCTAAACCTCCAGGGCTGTACACAGTTTAATACTGACAACTTCTAATTTTGGGAAAAACGTCTTTTAAAACTACAATTCCCAGTAGAGACGTGCCATAGAGCAGTGGTTCCCAAACTTTTTGTGCCCAAGGCACACCAAAGGACAAGTAAAAATCTCAAGGCACACCTCCCCTGCGAAATGAACCATTGTAGACCACAGTAGACCATGGTCTACCATGGTAGAACATGGTTCATTTAACCATGGTTGACCATGGTTGGGATATGGCACCAAAGTCAACCATGGTAGAGCACTGATATAAACCATGGTCTACCATGGACATAAACCATGGACTACCATGGTCTACCATGGACACAATAAACCATGGTCTACCATGGTCACAATAAACCATGGTCTACCATGGTCACAATAAACCATGGTCTACCATGGACATAAACCATGGTCCACCAGTACCATGGACATAAACCATGGTCTACCATGGTCTACCATAGACATAAACCATGGTCCACCATTACCATGGACATAAACCATGGTCCACCAGACTGGAAATAATATAAATTAATACAAGCTTTTCAATAGTTTCAAGCATTTAATTTTAAAATATTTGCATAGATCATGTTAATTGCACTACATTTCATCTACAGTACACTGTCACTCTATAGTTGCACACACACTCATTAAATGCTCATTAAACAGTTGGTGAAAATGTAAAGACTATTTTATATACATTCATCAGGTGACGGTGCCTGCATGAGCCTCATTAGAATGATTGTCGACCATGGTTTCTGTAGACCATGGTTTCTTGAGACCATGGTTCAAATATTCAAATGGTTGACCATGGTTTCTGGAGATGACATTGTGACCATGGCAGGCTGACCATGGTTGACCATGGTAGACCATGGTTTCTTCCCCATGGTACTGTGACCATCATGTTATTTTGTGGTCAACCATGGTATTACCATGGTTGGCAATGAAATACCATGGTGACCATGGTCAACCATGGTTACGTTTCGCAGGGGCTATTGTGCAAAAATAGCCCTTATAACACGTGTTATCACTCATATCATGTAAAATATCTGTAAATGTGTATACTTATTTACTAATGCCAAATAACATGTGACAAAGGCAACTACATTACGAAATATTTCAGAAATTAATTTGAAACTTTATCAAATTAGGCTTCATCAAAGCAGCAACACACTCATTTAAACCAGACAGGTCACAAAATTAAAAATGAGGCAAAGGAAACTCAGCAGAAATTCAGCACAGAGAACTGTCAATGCAAGGAAGCTGCATTGTCCATGGTCCTGAACTACAAATGATAAATTATAAATGTATTACTTTAAAAAATATATATATATATATATTACACTACTTCGTTACTATCTACATTAACTCGTTACTTTACTCGCCGAGCACGTACGAACTGCGCATGCGTGAGTGGCAATAACTTCCCTTACCAGCAGGCAGCGGTAGTGTGTATTTGTCATTCAAAACAGGCAACAACCGGAAGACAGAGAAGAAGAACAGACATAAACAAACAACAAATAGAGTGTGCGGTTGCTTCACCGTAAAGCAGGGGTGTCAAACTCAATTTCATCGCGGGCCACATTCGCATAAAGGTTGCACACGAAGGACCGGTTGTAACTATATAAATATGTAATATATATATATATATATATATATATATATATATATATATATATATATATAAAATAACGCATTATATTACATTATTGCCTCTGAATTGGATTATTATCGGATAGGATAATAACTTAGTAATTAACTACGTTTCAAAGCAGAAGTCCAGGGCAAATAATTGCAAGTCTCTTCAGTGGGCATGTCACAAAACGAGATGCATTGTGGGACATGTAGTTTATGGGCAACCTGCTTCTGTAAAGTGGCATGTAACCGTATAATAAACGTATTATAATCTTTGCAAGCTCTTACGGGGCCACATAAAATGAAGTCGCGGGCCGGATTTGGCCCCCGGGCCTTGAGTTTGAGACCCCTGCCGTAGAGGCTTCTCAATACTCAAATTTCCCCTCCTCGACTCCTCGGTCCTCCGGTAGTGACCCGGAAATGAATTTCAGCGCGCCATTTTGAGGGACGTCTCATTTCTCTAAATGCACACCGAGGATCGAGCGTCGAGGAGGCTCTCTGGAGGATTATAACCGAGGATACACTGATGGTTCCTCCACGGCTCCTCCGCGGATGCATTTCCGGGAACGGTGGAGGCGTGACGCACGGCCGGACTTATCTCAGCCAATGACAGCTCTGCATGCATCCCCTGGATATTATTTTAGAACCTGCTCTCATCGCAACGCGATGTTTACAGTGATAACAGCTGTGAGGTGCAGAAAGCAGAGCAGTGTGTAAAATATATATCACTCAGTATAACAGGCCTACTCTCTTTATTTGCTTTAGTTTCGAAGATATCTACAAACAAAGAGTCGATATTTTTCTAAGACCATTTAGTCTTAGATACATTTAGGGGATATATCAGAGACTGGATATATCCAGTCTCTGATTGTGTTACGTTATTATGAGAGTGATTGTGTTACGTTATGCAGCATCTGATATTTAAGAAGTGTGTTACATTTGAAATGGCAGAAAGTCTTGTTGCAATTTCCAGATATTAAAAGAGGTCCCTTGAGTTTCTCTGGTAATTATCAATAGTAGCAGTTAAGTGAATACTGTTCAAACAATACTTGTGTTTGTGTTTTATATTGATTTCTCTGTTTTATCCTTTCATAAAGGTGAGGACTAAAATGGCTCTAAAAAAGGGCTGTTTAGAGTAAACAGGGTTTGATTGCCCTGTGGGGGAGGTGTAGGCATGCATGACAGGGTGCTAGGTGGGGGAAGAGTATATTCTGCTTAAGATCTCTAGCATGTCATGTTTCAGGGAAGTCTACATATCTTGAATAGTATATGTGTGGGTTTAATTACTTTGTATTTTGTGTAACCAGAAGTTGGAGATATGAGAGATGAAATATTTGTGTTATCTTAAATATCCTTTAAGACACATCTGAGGTCTCTGGAATGTGGGGGGGGGTGTGTGTGTGTGGAGGCTGAGTAAACTCCACCCCTTCCTGTTTCTCTTGGTATGAAAGCCTATTCAGCATTTTGTTCTGTCTCTCTCTTCTCGCGCCGCCCGGACCGGAAGGTCGTGGCAGCCTGTGAACAAGGGCCAGGAGTAGGCATACTCCTGACATTACGCATATGATATGATATGGCTTTGTATGGTAATGTATTGATTGTATTGCATTGTTATATTACCATTAAAATAGATTATTGTTTTTAACGGATACTTGTATGTTCTGGATTCCTTCCTGTATGATAACCAGCTTGTTAGGGACGCGCGGAGATTTGGAATGCGGACCAGTTGTCCCACAAAATCTCTATCAAATGGTGACCCGACGTGTCTGATAACAAAGCTGAGGAAGAATCCAGACGACCGGAATGGGTCGGGAACAAACGCTTTTAAACATCTCAGACAATCAGCAGGGCCCTGCAACTACAAATAAGGTATCGATGCTAAACATTTAGGATTGTCTGTAGGAGTTTCACAGTGTTTTTAAAGTTTTAAATGGAATATACAATGCATATTTTACTATGTTAGGAAAGTTATATACAACACGTGAACGTTGATCGCAAGGTAGACAGAAAGTCCTGCGTAACGTAAATAGAGCAGTTTGGCGTGGACCTCAGGTATACTTATTCCTGAGTGGCGTGGAAACGGTGCAGTTTGTGGGTTGCGAGGTTATATTCCTGCACGACAAAACCTGGAAACTCGATATTTTAGATCGGGTCGCCGTTTAAAACTGGGGTTAAATAACAGACCAAAGCTGAAAGCTAAAAGCCTAAAAGTCTGTTATATGTTCAATCGAGGGGAAAGAGAATGCAAACCTCACCGAAATTGTGACGGGACCGGCTCTCGTTTCCCTTTGTCTGTAAACTTAATCTGAAAAGCTAACGTGTGATAAAGGGCTCGCTAATATGCCCCATGGAATGGTCACATTCTTTATGGGTGTCGAAGTGAGGTCTTGTTTGTCTGTTGAAATAAACATCACATTATCAAGCTGGACAAACTGTACGGGGAATAAATCTGTGTGATTTTTACCTAAAATACCTGTGTGAGCGATTGTCTGTGGAACTCAGACAATGCACTCAGAAGAGTGAAGCTCATTTGTGCTCTGCTGCTGCCATCTAGTGGCTGAAAGGGGAGGGGGAAGCACGTTAATAGTAACAACGACAATAGCCCAGTATATTAATACAAGTGAACACATATTAATTAAGTCAGATAAATAAAAGCGAAGTGAATATGGAACGTCAGAATGGTTAAGACAATTCTGAAATTCCAGGGAGTTACCGGGAGCAATGGGAACAGATTAAGAGATTGATTTGAAGTGGAATCAAACAGGGGGCTAAAGAAAAGGCTTGTACATTTAAATACATAAGTAACATTGCATTGTGAATTTCGTACTATTCGTCATTAACTGATCATTTTACTCAAATATATTTCAGAGGAACTTAATTGCATACAGTAACGTTGGGGGAAAGTAGAAAGTAGTTTGCTGAGTATATGTAGTACATGCAGGTTAAAGTTTGATTCAAATTGAATATAATAGTGGATTATTCCACCTACATTACACATAGAAAGATGATAATTTGTTAAACATTAGATAACGAACTCACTGTAAGAAATATATATTGTAATGTTATTTAGGAGTTGTATTGATCTGTTTCTTGATTGTTCTGTCTGTTGGTTGTCATTGTTGATTAGTAAAGACCTTGTTTTATGTTGGTAAATGTAATGGTAAAAGAGCAAGCTATTCATCACAATTGTATTTTTAGGTTATGAATAAAACAAAAAGTAGTAGCCTAAGTGATAAGCAGAAGGGTTTTTGAACGCTTGTCAGTCAGAAGGAATCTATTAATGTTTATATGACAGGGGTGCTTATGCCCACTTCGGTTTTCAATGTGCGCCATCACGTTAAAACAGAGGATTGGTGGCATTTTCAGTTCATTGCTTGCTTCCACACGCCTTTCCCCCTCCTTGTCTCTTTCATGACTTTCGTTAATGCATTAGAACGATTGTTATCGTAACTTGCCGTGTTTCTAGAAGTCGAACTCACTGTTCACATTACGGAGTATATTTCCAGAACGGCCTTTCAAAATAAAAGCCAAAGGCCGCTGTTCGCCAGAGATGCCTTCACAATAAAACAGTAATTAGCTTAACAATATATTTAACTTATATTACGTCCTTAAATATTGATTTTAATTCATTACAGTTTTCAAATACGGCGCGGATTGAATACAGTTATTTGTGTATTCCGTAACCTCACCATGCTTGTAACACAACTTAGATAAACAATTTGAAAATGAATAGAATTAACCAAGTAGATAAAAGATTAGTATAGTGGTTAAGGAGGGTTTCTTTGTTTTGCCTATTAACTTAGAACTGAAGTAATAAGGAATAGGCAGACTACTATCATTAGTTTGTTTTAACATTCACATGTTTCAGCATTCCTGACCTCAGCCGTTTTATTTTGTAACCCGTTGGGAGAGAGATTTAAATTGAGTTTTTCTCAGTAGCTGAATGTGATTACAGCAGCATTGGATAGTTCTGCACCACCTTTTGGGTTCTCTGAATCAGTGTGTTGGTGAAGAGTTGCTCACTGCGCACAGAAGAAGTGTGCAAGGAACGCATCTCTGAGGAGATATTGACATTATGCCTGTGCCTCGTTGTCAAGGCAACAGTGGTGTGAAGAGGTACTGCGGTTTTGGGGGATTTCTGCCGTACAGAGGACAACGTGTGTCTGCCAAGTGATTCCTTCCCTCATCTCAAAGCCAGGGAGAATTTCCTTGGAGCCCACTGACCAGGGCCGGTCCTAGCTTTTTTGGGGACCCTGCCACTGACTACAGCTGCATCACTGACTGTGCTCATTATGACAAGATCTTGAGACATGCTTGTCTCAGATTGTTCTGGAGGAATGATGCAATGATTTTACAGCATAATTGTGCAAGAGTTTCCCAGGGGGTGGTGTAGAAACCTTAATGCCTAGTGTTTAGATAAGAGGCTGCTTGTTTAAATGATGGTCTGGAATGCTGAAAAGATTAAAGTTTAATATTCTTGGTTAGCAAGCAGGACATGTCAACGGTCTGCGCCCTGTCATCAGCAGACTATCAACACCCCTTCTTCTTGGATGTTTCTGAAAAAGAAAACACCGTAAACGGCGTACTTTTCCAGAAAAAGGGGGATCAGGGTCCAGGCAGAAAAATGTTTGCTGTATGCTAGCGTAGCACTAGATGCAGCAGAGGAAAAAGAACCCCCATGCATCAGACATGCAGCTGGAGTGGCTAGAGTACTAAGGAAAATCCAACACATAGTGATGAGACACCCACTCACAGTGCTCACAAGCCATAGCATTGTAGCCCTAGTCAACTCAGCGGCCTTCACCATGACATCAGCAAGACAGACCAGGTTATAAAAGTCTCTGACACAGCCACACATAACCTACACACATGAAGGCACCAACATGGCAGACTACTTACCAGGAGAAGGAGTCCCACACAGGTGTGAGGAAAAAGTAGTGCAGGATGTAAAAATACGCACAGACATGCAGGAAACGCCAGTAACAGGGGCAAGAGACATGTTCACTGACGGATGTTGTTACAGACACCCACAGGACGGCCTAAAAGGGGCCTACGCTGTGGTAAGACGAAGTAATGAGACAGGACTTTTTGAAAACATTGACTGCTCCCCCATCAAAGGAAAAGTGTCAGCTCAACTAGCTGAACTAAAGGGCGTAATCGCCGCTTTGAACCAAGGAATAGATCAAGACATCAATGTGTACACAGACTCAGCATACGTACACGGGGTAGTGCACCACGACCTAAAAAGATGGCTCAGGGCAGGATTCGTAACTAGTACAGGAACACCAGTGAAACACTATCACGAAATCAAGGCGTTAGAGGAGGCTATCATGAAACCCAACAGAGTAGCTGTAATCAAATGCAAAGGACACTCCAAAACCACAGGGTACCTAACCGATGGAAACAATGCCGCCGATCTGGCCGCCAAGCAGGCAGCCGGATACGAAGCCACATTCTCACAAATGGTTGTACGGGCTCCCCAAGAAGGAATACTAGAAGCCAGAACAGATGAGGCGTTGGCTAAAGAACAATCTAAAGCTTCCCCGCAAGAACTAACGGCCTGGAGAAACAAAGGGGCAAGAAAGGGAGCAAATGACATTTGGTACTCCCCAGACGGGAGGCCAGTGATCCCACCAGGGTGGGTAAGAGCTATGATGAAGGAAGCACACTCAATGGCACACGTAGGAAAGAACCAAATGGTTAGGGCCCTGACCCATTGGTGGCACCCTTACCTACCAGATTTAATAGCCAATCATCTTGAAGAATGCAGTATTTGTGGACGCTACAATGTGAGGGCAACCATCAAACCACATGAGGGAAAGTTTCCTGCAGTAACCATGGCAGGGGAGGAGATAGTCATAGACTATACAGACATGATAGACAGACATAGGGGAAAGAGGTACATACTCATGGTTGTGGATGCCTACACAGGGTGGCCAGAATCCATTCCCTGTGCAAAAGAAGACAGCCAGTCTGTAATCAACTTCCTGGTACAAACCTACATTCCAAGACACGGGTTCCCCAAAAAGATTCGCAGTGACAATGGCAGCCACTTCAAAAATCACGATTTAGCGGTGGTGGAAGCCTCTCTTGGGCTAACCCACAGATTTGGAGCAGTGTATCATCCACAATCACAGGGAAAGGTTGAGAGAATGAACTTAAATCTAAAACAGAACCTAGCAAAGGCGATGGAAGAAACAGGAATGACATGGTTGGAGGCACTACCTCTCGCCCTATTGGCTATCAGGAGTTCCATTTGCAGGACCACTGGGTTCACTCCATATGAGATGACTCATGGGCACCAGTTTCCAGGCCCAGGGGCGGGAACCACGGTTTCAAAGGAACTGTATGACAAAGTGGGGCACCAAGCCTACTATAAACAACTAAAATGCCTCGTTGCAGAGTTCACGGACGAATCCACAGCAGCCAGAGCCAAAGGACACACAGAGGAAGCTGAGGGCAGCAGGGACGCTGAATACGTCCGCCTGAAGACGTCCGCCTGAAGACGATCAAACCCAAGTGGTGTGCTCCAAGGTTCTCTGAACCACTCAAGGTAACCCAGCGAACAGATCATGCAGTCAGAGTAGACGGAAAAGGAGACACGTGGTACCACTGGAGCAGGTGTGTGGAAGCACCAGCACCTACCAGGACCCTCGCTGACACCATCCAGGACCTAGGCCAACTGAACCTCAGGCAAACAACCGAAGCCCCCCAACCCCCAAGTGTGGACATCGACTCCACTTCCGAGGAGGAGGAGACAACAGGAGAACCAACGGCAGCCCAGGAGATAACAGCCGGTGAGGAGGCACAACAAGGGACCGCTCCCCCAAAGTAGGCGGTACACCACACGCATCACATACACACACCACACAAGAGACACTCACCTACACTGATACACCAAAGAACTTTTACAAGAAAAACAAAGATGAAGAAGAACTCAGGACCTAACCAACACCTCTATTGCTTGGCCTTAACACTTTGTTTTTTCATCATTGTTGGAATAATCATTATCATAGTGGGTGAAAGGGGGAGGCAAATCATTGACCAAAGTAATAATCCAAATTCCCCACAAAATGAAACTACACAAGATACCTTTTCTCCTCCAAAAAACAGCCTAACTAGACACGTCCGCAATGTGGCCGGCGCAGTAGATACGGCAAATTTCACCCAATGTAACCAGAAAGATGCATTAAGACACATCTCGCTGACACTTTGCATATCCTCGGACTCAAGCACCACTACCCTCATCCCGTACACCAGTTTGTCAAACGAACGCAACCAAAAAGGAGGGTCGTGGGGAAACAAATACCAATGGTACATGACGCTAGACTTTTGGTTCGGAAAAGGCGATCCCAAGGAAAGATATAGCTATGGTCGAGCGTGGACCGACTTGGTGGGAGAGACAGGGGCGGATTGGAGTTCATCGTCAACAGGAACAGCGAAAAAAGTAAGGCAAAGAGTACACCTAGCAAAATCCTCATCTGGCCTCATAGTACAGTTAGACTTAACGGGGGTACCCCAACCCAAGAAAGATGAACCCCCTTGTGCATCCTTTTATCTATGGCCCAAGACATCGCCAAGCCCCGATTTCTCTGTATACGTATGCAGGTCCAGTCGCATTAAAAGACCACAATCTGACATAGTATCCGTCCAAAAGGGGGTGGTGATCCACTCCACTAAGGAGTGGACAACTGATCAAGAGTTCCAAGCAGCAACTGGAATCTCGGGACACTCAGCAAACAGCAACAACTGGTTACTGATGGCACAACAAGCCACGCTAGACACAGGCGATGACTGCCTCGTTTGTATGGGAGCCAGACCCCTGCTCCACATAATTCCTGCCCCGGTAGAACCAATGTGTGCCACTGAAATAATGGGGACAGACAACCCTCAACACAATTGCTCTAAATACGACGTTTACTTCCCTTTAGCCAACGCGGAATTAAAAAAGCCCTTATTATTTGCAAAAGTTCCGAGGTTGAATTACACCTGTTTCCACACCACAATCAGAAACACCGGGAGGTTCAACAAAACTCTCTGCGACCACATAGTGACACCAACTACACCTGGACGTGGTGTAATCCGAGCAGACATATGGTTCCACTGCGGTGGCAACCAACTCCACGATCGCGTCCCATATAATGCCAGTGGTCTATGTGCACTGGTCACTTTGCTTCTACCAGTGAAAACCTACAAATTAAAAGTAGGGGACATAACAAACCTGGCAGAACAATACCCCTATCATACTACGAACAGAGTCAAACGCGAAGCCATGATTGACCCAGATCCAACGTACATAGACGCAATAGGGGTACCACGGGGCGTACCAAGTGACTACAAAATAGCCGATCAAGTAGCGGACGGCTTCACATCCATCATCTGCCCCTGGTGTGTCATCAATAAAAACACAGACCGCATCAATTACGTTCATTATAATGTCCAACGCCTAGGAAACCTCACACATGTCGGACTCAAGGCAGTTAGTGAGCAATTGAAAGCCACATCACTCATGGCCTATCAAAACAGAATGGCCCTAGACATGCTCCTAGCAGAAAGAGGCGGAGTATGTGCAATGTTCGGAGAGCAATGCTGCACCTTCATTCCCAACAACACCGCTGCAGATGGCACTCTACAAATAGCACTGGACGGTCTGAAAACCCTCAACTCCCGCATGAAAGATCAATCTGGTATCGACGGTAAATGGGACGAATGGATGTCAGTGTTCGGTAAATACAAAACCCTGGTCACCTCAGTATTGGTATCAATGGCCGTGTTTGCAGCAATTTTGACCTTGTGCGGGTGCTGCTGCATCCCCTGTATCCGCTCAATGGTGGACAAAATAATTAGTACCGCCATAGCACCTTCTACTCCCCTGGGCCAACAACTCGCCTTGCTATCCTTAGAAAACAACCCAGACATTGAGGAAGGCGAAGAAGAAGCGGCAGCAATGGACACTTTCCCGACAGCACCACCATTACCACCGTATGGCATAATGTGGGAAAGAGAGACAGAAGCCTAAAACAGCTGACATAAATGTACATAAACAATAGCGTTGTTTTGTTGCCCCAATCATTAGAATGGGGCAAAAGGGGGATTGAAGGATAAAAATAAGGCAAAAGTAACAGTGAATATAAGATATAGTAAATCCTGTAATGGAAACGCTAAAAACATTGAGCTGTCTGAGTGGAAAAGTAATGTGTTAAAGTTTACTGCTGAGATGCCTCAGCAGTTGGCCGGCTACATCCTGTTATCTTCAAGGACTAGAACACCATGTTACAGTATGTGTGGTCCCGACCTTCAAAAGGCGCAACTGTCTTGTGAGCGAAAACCAGTTAAAGCAGGTAATAAAGACACATCGAAATTAGGAAGAGGGAGTAGGGCCCTGGCCCTGACCTTGGCTAAAACTGGGGGTTGCTGGGCAGAAAAGGCAGATTACAGCAAGAGAGAGCACCAAAGGTGGGGGCTTCACAGCAAATACTATAAAGAACAAGATGTATTCAGGATTCGGGGCTCATTTCAACTGGGATCTTACACTGACGAGCTTGTCACGGTGAGAACTCAAGAAGGAGTCTAAGGCGCTTTGTGGTATAGTATCAGATTGATGTATCTTTGTTGAACTGTGTAATAAAGTGCTTATTTGAAGAAACAATCCATTGGAGTGCAAATTCTAGTTTTTGTACAGCTAACAGAGAATAGTGTCGAAGGACACAATTCCTTTTCCCTCAGAACTAAGAACGGTCATCGGCGGATCCGGACGGCGACCCCGCTATGGCCATATCCAAACGATCTGCGAGGAGGACGGACCTGGTCCGGTAGACTCCAACAGGTGGGGGGAGCGGTAGTCTGACACGTTCCGCTGCCATGGCCATCACCAGGGGGAAGTCCTGGCGGGCAGACATGTGCAGTGGACTTCCGGACCCGGAAGTGTCAGACACCGATGAGGCGAAGTCATTGTCATTGATGAAGAGTAGTACACATAGAGTCCACTAGAGAGCGGAGCCTGTGTGTGATAGAACAGTAAATGCATTATCCCAATAAAATGAAATACGTAAAATCAGTAAACCATTTTCTGTCTATGTATTTAGATGAAAAGGAAGACAAGATGAAAACATCGACATATTGTGAAAAAGCCAGAAAACATGCAAGGTTTTAGGATCACATTAAGGCAAGGAAAAGTTACTTGAAATTATAAAATGTTGATGATTTTGTTTAGAAATTAATGAATCACAATTAGTCCAGGTTTAGGTCCCATTTATTACCAATAATTAATTTGGCTTTTTCTTATACCCAAGACAACAAAATATTTGCAAGCTTACAGTTTATTTGCTATTTTTGTTGTTATTACTATAACAGTTTCATATCCAATATCAATACGTTATATTATATAAAGATAGGTCACAGCCAAACTGCATCAAGCTACGGCCATAATGTTGTATTGTTTGCAAAAATGTTAATTAAAATTAAAAGGAAATTATTGGAATTGAGTAAGTCTGTGGGAGTGATGTAATCAGTTTCTGGCAAAAAACTGACATTAGTCTTGAGATTCATCTGTTCAGCATGATTGTTTTATTGAAAGAAGCAGAAATTCACATTATGCCTTTCATGATGCATTTGTTTGCTTATTGTTTACCTGCTGGGATCAGTCTTCCAGCAGAACAGCTTGAGATTGCAACTTTGGTATTTCATCAGATGATAGAAAAGATTGTATCAGTAAATAGTGCGTGATTAATCCAACAAGGTAGACTGAACTGGCCTTGAAACTTCAAAAGTGTAGGGTTTTTCTGAGTGTGGTACCACTCAGACATTTAGGAGACAGTACATTCAGCATTACCAACCAAGCAAGGCACCAGGGGACCAAAACAGCCTGAAATCATCGTAATGCTGCTGTCACAAGTTCAGAACAAGCATTTCATATGCTCAACCTCAGCAATGTCAGATATGTTAACCACATTTTCTACATGTTTGCGGCTATTTGAGTGTTGAAATAATATGTTGTACATCTTCTGTAGAAGTGTTTTTATTGTCCCAGAGATGGCCAAAAAGAAGCACAAGTGTTACATAGTGATGTCATTATGTTACGGAAGTGCAAAGGTTTACAATGAAGGGGTTTCAGGCAGGGGGGGGGAGTTAGTGGGAGATAAACTCCCTTTGGAGGGAACTTTGGGATTTTAGCCTTTTCAGACCATATACATGCACAATAACTTATAACACACTACAGGAAAGGGAATGTTATGTTTTGCATGGGGCTTTTGTTGTTTTTGTGTTTTACTTGTTGTGTGCTCCTTTTACCCCTCACTACTCTGTCTTTCTGTCTCTGCAGGGCTGGTGTGTGACAGGGGGGCGTGGCTAGTTACTCCTGGCTGCAGATGAGGCACACCTGTCCCCACTCACTTGATTACCTGCTCTTTAAGAGCCTGGCCCTCACCTCACTTCTCTGCCAGAGTATTTTTCATGCTGTCCCGTGGTCCGGAGTGCCTTTCTGCAGCCTGGAGTCTGTTGCAGTTGTTTAAGGAGTTCTTTTTGAGTTTTGGTCGGGAACGTTTTCCCGCAGCTTTGTTTTGGATTACTACGGCCAGCCAAGCTCCCTGTCGTCAGTACCTGCCTTGGATTACCTTGTTAATTAAACTCTTTGAAACTTTATTTTTTTTCAGTCTCTGCTTTGGGGTCCCAGTAGTATCTAAACGTCACAGGGAAAACACCAACAAGATATTGGGCCCTTTAAGACAGGAAGAGATTAATTTTCAAGTAGATAACAACATATGTGACACTATCCAATTTCAACTGGAACATAAGGGGTATATAGTAAAATTCTGCACATGAAAATTATATAATAGCAGTTTTTATCTTTCAAGGCCAGATATAAAACGTGTTTGGGTAGTTAATTCTACTTATAAAACGGACAAGTCAAATCAAGCAATCTGATTGGTTCTTAGCCGTGATATACTGAGCGTATACCACGGGTAGAATTGTAAGTTAATTTTCACAACAAGTCAGTATCCCTCCGCGTCTGAGAAAAACAGTATACCGTTGGGCTGAAAAGCAAACTGCCTGCAGTTTGCTTTTCATACTGGAACAAGAAAGCAGCGGAGAAGTAACGGGGCAGAAACCCTCCTTTTTACGCAGCGGTCCAGACATAGACATCAAACGGCAAAACATATTCAGTGTGGCAGTGTTCCTTTGGCATTAGGGCAGGGATATCTAGATACTTTCCAAGGTTTGACATAATGAATTGTGCTACTTTTAAAGCAAGCAACGATGTTTTCAAATCTGTAATCAAAGAGGTCCGCAAAAACACTATCGACCAATCAGATTGCTTGATTTGACTTGTCAGTTTTATAAATATATTTACATTTCTTCCGTTACGAAACAAACTTACAAAGCATAAGATGGAAACATTTAAGATTAACTTCGACCTCCGGGGGGGTCTTATTATGGAGGAGTGGATTGAGCAGTGCCTATCTCCAGCTCCAGAAAAAAAAGTACCTAAACGACGACATGCAGAGCTACGTGAAGACCAGGTAGACCAACTGGAAAAGTACCACCATTCAAAAGCTTTCTGATGCGGGTCTTGAAACAAAGCAGAGAAATTATGACCGTTAGTGGCCACAGAGCTACTGGAAGCCGGATCTCGGGGACTGGAGGAAGTGGAGCAATATTCTCACCACGCCAAGCAACAGCCTAGAACAACCTCAACCTATACAAGTAACTACATAAGCCATTCTACTGATGCTGGACAGTTTTTCAGTGGGTGCACAATAAACGGCAACATACAAATGAATGTAAATAAATAGCCAAATAATGGATCAACGCTCTCTGTCCGGCCTGACGCTATTGCTTAAATGTATTCTTGAAACATATGGTCATTGTGTTATTTACCACGAAGGGAAAACATAATACAATTACTTTTTTGTTATTGAACCAAGCGGCAAACTCTGGGGAAGAGCCGGGACGCCAATACGGAAGTGCCACACACTGCAGTTCATATATTAGCCGATAGGCGATGGCTGCAGAAAGGAGCAATTTCCATAGACCCCCATGTTAAAATTCCCAACTTTACAGCATAAAAAAACATGTTTCTACCCATGGATGCAATAAATATTATTATGAATATAGTTAGGTTCCACCTTCATGATTATGGATCTGTGAGTTAATTGTTTTCTAACACGACCCTTTTATTTATATTAGGTCTTAACGTTTTTGCATAAATTAGGGTGTGGTCACATTGAGTGACGGCTCTGTCAAGTGACTGCTGCTGCTAGCTTCTCGTCTCTCTGCTAGCTGCTCCGTGAAGCTACAGGGACTCTGCCTGCTCAGCTCATCCAGGGAACACAACTTGAAGCCGGCCGTGGTTGTTTGTTCTTCATGCTTATATATCGGACTATTGTGACTCGCTCTGCGGTTAAAACAGACGGTGCATGCATGCGGTTTTGCGGTAAGTGAAAATCGAGTACTTATTTATGTGTTAATGATTTTAATCGGCTACGTAATGAATGTTAAGGCTTAGTTTAGTGTGTAAGCGAGTGGTAGCTACATCGGTGCTAACGATGCTAATCGTAGCCTACAAGTTAAAAATCATAGACTGTATATATAAAGGTTAAAACGAAATAGACAAGTGTTAAGCGTTAAGTGGGATAATACTGTAGAACAAACGGCTTCTGTTTGAGGTTGATAAAATAAGGTCATCCTTATAACTTAGAGATATATTTTATTATGTAGGTAGGAACTGTATGCATCGCTAAGGTTAATTTAAATTGGCTATGCTCAAGTATGTAGACAAGATAACGTTGAAGTAGTGTATGTGAAATCAACCTCACAATAAGATGCGTGTATATTACAAATAATAATGTCATATTTCAAGATGATTAGGTTAGATATTATTAGAATATGGTTGGTTGAGCTGGAGTTCATTATTGAGCTTACACGTTAACGTCACAGTCATCTGAAGAACGAACCTAAACCTTGTTGTTGTTGTTATTAATTGCATTACCAAATGGGTATCAAATAAACAGAAGCATTGGTAACACAACTTCCAAAGTTACAGTAAAATAAAAAGGACCCTGACTCGGACAATACACAATCCAACATGTTCAACAGTACTTTACATATATATATATCTGTTTGTTTAAGGTGTCCAGGTGATGCAGACAGGCTGGACCAGATAGTGAGAGACAGCACTGGACTCCTCACAGCAGTGAACTTCAGCTCAGGTACAAAGACTCTTTTTTTCATACTGTACAAAGAATCAAGAAAGATATTGGTTTAAATGAATGAAGTATTGACTTTAATACACTGATATACATTCCATTAAACAATACTAAATACTAGATCACCTACACATCAGTTAAGTTGAGGGTTTTTTCCATGCAAAAAGTTACATTTTAGATATTTAGCAATATGACTTTGTCAGCTTTCTAATGTAATGTATTGAAGGCAAAGATATTTAACACATAGTGAGAACTGCTACTATTTATCTCTCAATATTGTCTGTAAAAAACGTGGTAAAAGTTATTCTTTCAGTGAGACAACAGAGCAAGCTTCTACAGTTGCACTACGTTTTGATAACAGTTAAATATTATTTTGATAATAACAGATATTTCAATGTTGATGAACTTCATACTGTTCATTCATAATCTGATTGTTTTTGTAGCTCTGTTGAAAAAAACCCCATTACAATTACAAAATAATTATATATACAGCCCCTAAACACACAAACACACTGCTTTCATAAATAACACACTTGTTCTGCAATAATATGTTTTATGTTTCCTGTAACTTTTGTTAGGAAAGGACATGCCTGAAAGACACGACTCAGCATCTCCTCTTTCTCCGAGGGTCAAGAAGAACATCCAAGAGGAACATTAAAAGCTGATGTTATGAGATTTTAAGACCAGTACAGGACATTCACTAATAAACTACTTTTATTGTGAAAACACAGTCAGCTGATCGAATGCACCTATTTCCATATCTACACTCCATCAGCTGATTATTTCTATTCGCCTCACTTTATGAGCTTCACATAGCTTGTGCCTTGGACCGCAGAGTTTGCAACGTCACAAATAAATGAGGCCAATCTTCAGTCAGATGTGAATGTGTAATCTAACATTTTCAGTAAGAATAATGGACGAAAGGAGTGCAAATACAAATACAATTTATTGAAATGTGAACCAAAACTTCATCAAATGTTTTAAATAAAAAGCACATATGGTGTAAACCTATTAAATGTATAAGTGAACACATTTAGTCAAATAAAGTGACAGACAAAGCCTGTGCAGTTGGTATCAGCTTTGCCCAGCATGGGCTCCACCATCAGGCCTGGTCCTCCTCGCTGAGGAAAGACCCTCAGTCCTCTCCAACAGACAGGACGTCCATCACACGGAGGTTTCTCCCTGAAGTCTCTGCAGCTCTCTGGACACCACGCTGTCTCAATCCATCCACACTGAATATGAGAGGGGGAAAATGAAAATAATATGCTTTAGACAATAAGAAACATAAAGTTTACTGTTGAGTTGCTCAGTTTTTTTAGATTGTCAATACTATTACTGTATAACTAATATCTCAGGTTAAGAGGCACATTCAAATAAAGATTGGTCTTTAAATACATGTTGTCTTTTGAATTGTTTGTCTAAAGTCAAGGATCTAGAACTGGTACTTAGTTTTAATGATACAGTCTGGTTATTATGCTGTTTGGAGGAGGCCTCACAAGTAAGAGCACTAACTAGCTACCATCACATGTACCTTAGCTTGACTTAAATGTATTAAACGTATAATTAAGTGATGTCAAAATATAAATAACTAATGTCATGCAAACATATTAGTTGCTTGATTCCAGTGTTGAATTTAGCACAATTGCATACAAACGTTATGGGATTTTAAGATCCTGAAGTATTATGCTAAACTCAATAACTTAGATTATTATATATAGTTTTTCTGAATAGTTTCATGTCCGCTTACCTTAGAAAAGTAAAATTCCACGGCAGTGTGCAGATGGGGAGCATGTTAGCTTAGCTTGGTAGCTTCAGCTAGCTCTGGAACTTCCAGCTCGGTGGCAGCAGGTCTCGCCTCTTTGCCCTTATTTGGAGCAGGCTGGAACAGGCAGGAGTTGAACTCTGACGTCACTGTCGAGCTGTTAGTGGCCGACTCCGCCTACTAAGGGCTTCTCGTCAACTCTGCAGAATCCTATGGGTGACGTCACGGACCCTACGTCCATTTATATATACAGTCTATGTATTGAACTGACAAATAGATAATATTCCATACAGTGTTGGGGATAACGCGCTACAAAGTAACTTTATAGTTATTAATTATCTCGTTACTTGCGTTAATTTAACGTCTATCTGCATAACGGGAGGAGAACTAAATCAAACTTGCTGACACTACAGTCACGAGTTCATGGACGAGGAGACGGAGACAACATGACAGTCGCACAGCAGAGATAAACAGGCTTGTCTCAGCCAACATTGCCATCTTTCCGAAATATATTGAGCAAGATACAGGTAACGGACTGGCGGGCGCCATCAGACAGGAACACTTTTGCAAGTTACCTGGAACTTTGTTATGCTGCGATGGATACTGAGCTAAAGTAAACGTGATATTCAAATAAAGGGCAGAAAATAGAGGTCTTGTGTGCAGTATTGTCTTTATTGGATTAAGGATGTGTGCAGATCTGGGCATCAATTAGGTTTTACTTTATATTGTTATTTGTCATTCGATGTATGGTGCATCTCAGGTGATATTACAGAGTAGTCCAAAAGTAATGTAACTAGTAATGTAACAAATAACTTTCAGCAGTGAGTATTTTAGTAAAGCATTACTTATCTTTCAGTAACTACCCCGGCACTGGTTGCAAAGGCCAGTGTGCAAAATGAGCCCGAGATATGCGACTCTGGAGATGGGTTTTTGGTGTGATACGCGGCCTTTTTGTGCCCAACATTTCAAATGTAGCCTGACATATTTTAGTCTAGAGTTTTTCTTGCTCAACTGATAGTTCCATGGTTTCTTTTCCTGATACTCCAATTATAGGTGCTCTGTGTCTTTCATCTCTAGAAGACAGCCAACACCATAGACATCTACTTTCATCTCACCCCCTCCTGTCAGCCAGCGCACAGAGAACAGCATGAGATCTTAAAGGGGAAAGGAAACACCAATTACAGTTATAATATTCCGGTAGTTTCTTCATTTTACAATGGATATTGATCGTAATATTTATTGTATATGATATTACTCGCCAAAAGAAAATTAATTATCCGCCGGCCGGGTGGGGAATTCCGGGACCAGGCCGCCGCCATTAGGGGAGTCCCAAATGGTGACGTCACTGGCTGTGTTTTCGCTCCACCAGAAGTCAACACAACGTAGCAGATATGGCAGCGATGGAGGAATTTTGCAATGAGATCGACGTTTTGAACGATGAATTTGACTATTCGTCGGGAGATGACATTGATGTGGAAGCATCTACAGTTACCAGGCATCCCATGGCCTATGCTTATGAACCGATTCGGTCGAATAGAGTGGCATACGATCCGGAATAAAAAAATAAAAAAAACACAATGCTAACAGTGAGCCTCTGAATTAGCCCCGAGCGAAAATGCTAACCTATTACTGCACCGAAAATCACTCCTAGCTCCCTTATTACTTATCCTAGCCGCACATCCAACACATCGTTTATGATCGCAAGGAGACACAGAATCTAACGGTGCCCACCTCAACACTGAAAGATACAAACTCGCGAGGTTATCCACAAAAACGTACATCAAAACAAGTGGCGCTAGGTACTAACATACGCCAGGCTAACGGCTTACCTTCCTCATTGTCTGGTCTAAACTGGTCTTCAATGGCATTACAACGATAAAAACGATGATGTAGTTAATCCATAGGTTAATATCCAATGGGGCTGTGTCCCCTTTGAAATGTTCTGATAATCTATAAGCAATACAACTGCAATTCCGTTATCTGCTGTCCGCTCTGTGCTCCGTGCGCTCTGGGTCCTGCAATACCATCCATTGATAGCAATACTAGCCTTTTTAGGGCTGTTTTCGACAGATGAGCGTGTGTATGCCAGTTTAATTAGTTGAGCTATAGAACACCCCCAATTCTCTATTGTGCGTCATAATAATAGCTACCATTTAGTTTGGACGCGATTGCGTTAATTAATAAGGTCACACTGTGTCAGTAAATACATGTGTGAGCTAGTAATCTGGTAGTGCTGCAATATTTACCTCTCTCTCGGCAGCTGAAGCAACTCGTTTGGTGGCTCAAACTTCACGTTTGTTGACACTGTCATTGTCTTGCGCGGCCGACGTGCTGGGACGGTCGGTGTTCCCGACTGCATACGTTGAGAAATCGAATATTGTGGGTGTGAGAGAGATTTTCTTTTCAGCAATGTTGATGGAAGGAATGGAGGCTGGAGTCCGCTTTATATCAAACACTGAGTTTAATGAGAGCCAACGGCCGTGAGTGAGCTCAAAGCGTTTACACAACATGCTATGAGAAAACCCTCCAACTCACTGAAGCATTACACAGAAAACACAGACGATCTACCGGAGCGCGTCTTCTGATCGATAATTACAAATACATGGATTCAGAGACAAAGACAGTCTGTTAAAGTCCTCTGGCAGTTAGTCACAGTCCCCCAACAGGAAAGCGGAACCTTTAACCCTTTAACCTTTAAACCCCTGCTCTAAGTTATGGCAGACCTATGTGAAACACAAAATGCTTTTTGGTACAAACACTTAAACAAAATATTTCCCTCACAGATCCACGCTTTTATCAATTCATTAATAACCAATTAACATTAGTCTAAGAATATTTTCAGTCACTACTTGAATCAAATAAAACGTCCTCAGAGTTGGGTGGATTCCTCATTACATTAATTACATCAAAAACAGAATAAGATTGGAACAGCCAATCACAATGGTTGATACAGACAACCATAATAGAAAAATCATCTTTCTTCAGTGTTTGATTTCTTTTGTCAAAAAGCACAATAATAACACATATGCAATACAAAAATATAATAGTAAAATATATGTTTCAAAAAACAAGATCTTTTATCATTTATCCCTCAGTTAATCTCATTCATCAAACACAAATTCAAATTCAGCTTACATCTTTAAAGATTTACTTCAAGGCAATTCATAATTAAAACACAATTAGAATGTAGGATTATAAGAAATCCAATTGAGGTATAAAATCAGAATCAATAGGGATTCAGTTAAAAATTCACAGTTAAGGTATAAATTCACAGTGATGAATCGATCAATCTGTAATCTGTAAAGCTACAGTGTCCTCCATTTTTAGCATTACTTTACGTTTACTTCAATACACTTATTCAAGAGTAAGGCACTTTACTACATACATTTTATTCAAATACATTTGTTCAAAAATCTGAAAAGGAGAAGTCAGACATTTTATTGAAAACAACCTGAGAAAGGAAAAGTCAAAACATTTATTCTTAACAACCTGAGAAAGGAAAAGTCAAAACATTTATTCTTTATTCTGAGTGTCAACTTTAATCAATTTATCAATCGCTGAAAGGAGGTACCCAAGGTACCGGAGCTGCCACGGAGACCCATGGGTCTGGAAGCTCGGCGTCGTACATCAACATTGTGTCATCTACAGTAGAGTACCCCACTAGCCTCTGTGGGGCCTGGAGGGCAGTTTTGGCAACCCTGCGTATGGCTAATTTAATTACAGTGATCAAACAGGTCACTAGGATTAGCACAACCAAGATAAACACTGCAACAGTAACAACACATTTAACCAACCCCGCTCCCCAGGACCCAAGAGTTCCGCTTAAATCCCCAAGTGTAAACCCATGAGTTTCATGCAATTCTTTTATCCCCTTAGCTGTGTCCTGGACCATATCCGTAACTTCAGGTGTGGCGTCAGAGACAAAGGAACAGCACTCCGCACCAATTACTTTACATGCGCCCCCCTGGGCAGCTAAGAGGAGGTCCAGCGCCATGCGATTCTGTAGTGCTACTGTCCTAACTTCCTGCAGTTCTTTATGTTCCGCTAACATCGCGATACTTGATACATTTAGATGATGCTCCACTACTTTGGACAATGCCATGATTTCCTGCTGACTAACATAAATGCCGTACCAGGGCAAAAGTAGGCTCGCTACCTGTTGTCCTTTTGTAATGGACCTGCTGTTCCTGTGTAGAGAGGGAAGTATCGCTGCAATCTCATTTGCCTCTACTTTACGGATTAAAGGAATTAGGTAGGCTAGATAACAGGTGCCATAAAAAACGTCATATGGTACGCAGCCATAAGCCCGGTCGCCACAAACTAAGTAAACTCTCTGTGGGAGGGGAATTCTGGCTAATGTTACCCTCACTATGGTATTACAGTCGCTGTGTCCCACATCCGGAGAGGTGTGAGATCCTGCTTCATTCTGGAAACAGATGGACACATTCTTCCATTCGTGTACTGCAATTGGGGGAACATATACTGAACAGTCACGTGTAGGGGGATTGCCTAAGGGTATTGGTTTCGTGCAATCATGTATTTTAACCTCAACGGAGTCCACTGTTCTGGAGCCAAACCAGGGCACAACTGTTACCAAAGCTTCAACCAGCAAAGATGCCAGGTGTGGTTGTTTTGTGCATGTTGGACTTGTGGAATTAACCGAACAATTAGTTTGTACCAGAGCTAACTGGAATCTGTATTCAAAAGCTAGGTTAATGTATTTCTTCACATATATTAGTTTTAAAAACATCAATCGTTTGAAACCGTCAGGCAGATAATTTTTATTTACTGTCTCAACAATGAGAGAGACTAGACCCTTGTACTGTAACGGTTTATCAGAGTCTGTTGGGTATGACGGAGTATAGCAGTCCTCAGCCTCATCGCTAATCCTAGAGTAAATGTCGTTCCAGCTGATTAATTTATAGTCTGCTCTTGCAAACGGAATTGGGCTAAACATAGGAGAATGCATGGATTCTGGCATATTTTGGCACAGCCAACAGTTACTAATATTACGCTCATGGGCGTAGTCTAACATTAAGTTTACTGCAGAATTAGTTTTAGTTTGTTTAAAAGGAGTGATTAAGGCCTTTTTTGAAGAATCTACCTCACCTCCTGAGTGTTTACGTGGAGTGGATGGAACATTTGTTTTTTCTCTGGTTCAGACAGGTCGCACACAGCAGCACCTGGGTCGGAAACCTGGTAAGCTGGTTCCCTATCTCTACATGTTACTTCATCCCTTATCATTGCCTTATACTGCTCTCTAGTGCTACACCACAGTTCTGGGGGCATGTTTTCAATGGTGTCGAGTGCCATTCTCACCCCTCCCGACGCCACTCCGTCCGCACGGTACTGGTCCATTGGATATAAGTCCCATGTTGACCAAACTGAGGACACATAAAATACAATAATACAGTTAGATGAATCACATATTGAAGCTGGACAGTTAAAAGAAATAGTCTTTGATTTGTGATCAGGGAGGGAGACAATCCTCCTGATTCTTCCTCCTTTTCTTTCTCGTTGTGTCTCTCGCACCATACTGAGTGTCTGTGTGGTGATTGGATACAACCTGTCCTTGTCGCTAGGCACTGATTTGCCCGTTGGTGTCGTTTTGCCCTCAGGGTCTGGGCCCTGAGTGGTCAAGTCGTCTGCGCTCGTAGATAAGAGCACCTTATTTTCTTCCTCAGACGGGCGAGATCCCTCGCCACCTGTCGTTGGGATTCCCACAGCTCCATCTAGCAGGGTGACCTTGGCCAGGTACAGAAGACCCAGCATGACGATGATGATGACTGCCTTCACACGCCAGCATCCGGTAGAGGGGAGAGACGACATCTTGTAGCGTGAATCCACTCCGGTCTCCCTTGTACCCTCAGCGCTGTTCTGGTCACTATTAACACCTGGAAAGGACCTTTCCACCTGGGAGACAGAGCATCTTTTTCAAGAGATTTGATTAGTACATTATCACCAATCTGAAATGGGTGGGTGGGCTCCTCTCCCGGCTGGGGGAGCCTGTCAGCCACCTGCCTGTGAAACTTTCTCAACATGTCAGTTAGATATTTGACATAGTTAGTCATGTAATCCTCTGTCCACAAAAGAGTGAGTTTGTGGGGTGTTACTGGGGGGCTAGATCCTGCGAACATTACCCTTCCCATCAATATCTCGTGTGGGCTAAGCCCTGTCGTTGCATTTGGTGAGCTTCTGATGGAGCACAGAACTAGCGGCAGCGCGTCTACCCATTTTAGTCCTGTGGTCAACATTGTTTTAGTGAGTTTCTCCTTTATAGTCAAGTTCATTCTCTCAACCTGGCCTGAGCTCTGTGGGTGATAGGGAACATGCAATTGCCATTTGAACCCTAACACTGTAGCTAGACTCTGGGTTATCTTCGAAATGAATGCTGGACCTCTGTCACTGTTAATTCCTGTGGGCACACCAAATCTAGGAATAACATCTTTGAGAAGACACTTTACAACTGTTCTAGCGTCTTCTTTTCTGGTAGGGTAGGCCTCTACCCATTTGGAGAACTGGCACACTATTACCAAAAGATATTTGAATCCTTGGCATGGTGGCATATGTGAAAAGTCAATTTGCATATTTACAAAGGGCCCCGAGGGGGGCGGTAAGTGTTCATGCTGAATTTGACCACTTCTTCGTCTTGTCTGCTGGCATATCATACATCTGTCTACAAGGGTCTGTGTAGCTAGTGTGATGCCTGGAGCAAACCATTGGGACTTTATAATCCCATTCATCCCTCCTTTTCCTACATGTGATTTGCCATGTGCAACATGTGCCAAAACATGGAGGAACGAACGTGGACAGACCATCCGTCCGTCTGGGTGGAGCCACAAGCTGGACTCAGCGTCAAGTGTACAACCTCGTCTTAGCCATAAATCTTTCTCCCTAACATCAGCGCGGGCTTGCATGTCCGCGACATCATTAAAGGAAGGCAAAGAAATGGGCTCTGCGGGTTGTGTCAAGGGGCATTGGAGCACCATAGAAGAGGAGGAAACTGCTGCTTGTTTAGCCGCGGTGTCAGCTAACGCATTTCCACGCGAAATAGGATCATCAGAATTTGTGTGAGCAGCGCACTTAACCACTGCTAGCTGTGTAGGGAGCATGATAGCGTCTAATAGCTGAGCTACTAACGCATGATGTTGAATAGGCTTACCGGCCGATGTTAAGAAACCGCGCATTTTCCACAAGACACCAAAATCATGGCACACACCAAATGCATACCTGGAGTCTGTGAAAATGGTTGCAACACTGTCTTTAGCCAAAATACACGCCCTCAGCAGAGCATACAACTCTGCGGCCTGAGCCGACGTGCCATTTGGCAAGGCCCGGCTTTCTAAAACCTCCCAGTCATTTACAACAGCATAGTCTGCTAAGTGTACTGTGTCAGACGGCCTGCTCGCAGACCCGTCTGTGTATAGAATCATATCTGAATTAGGGATAGGAGTTTGCAACATATCAGTTCTGGGGGAAGAAGATATGTCAATCGTTGTGACACAGTCATGTGTGATTTCAAAATCTGGAATTGGCACCAGCGTAGCTGGGTTTAGAGGGGGAGAGCGTTTAAGTGTGATGTGTGGGCTTGAAAGAATTATCGCTTCATAACCAGAGCGCCTTGCTGCTGTCATATGCTGAGTAGCAGAGGTGTTCAGAATATGCAAAACTGCATGTGGAGCATGTACTACACAGTCACTGGCCAGTACAATAGGAGAGGATTGTTTGATAACAATTGCAACTGCGGCCACTGCTCGCAGACATGACGGCATACCGAGCACCACAGGGGAGAGTCGAGATGAGTAGTATGCAACAGGCCGGAAATTAGAGCCATGCTTCTGTACCAAGATGCCCGTTGCAAAGCCCCCCTTCTCATGGACATGCAGGTGAAACGGCTGATGGTAATCAGGGAGACCCAGGGCCGGAGCTGATGTCAGGGCTCTCTTTAAGTCCTGAAAGGCTGTGTGCATGTCCTCAGACCATTGAACAATGTTAGGAGCAGCCTGCAGAGTGGCAGCACGCAAGACAGAGTCCATTGCAGCGTACTCGCATATCCAGTGTCTGCAATAGTTAGCCATGCCCAAAAAAGACAGCATGTCTTTCTTTGTGCGGGGTGGTGCCACTTTGTTCAAAAGGCAAATCCTTGCTGGCGAGAGGAGTCGGTGTCCATCCCTCAGAATGTGACCCAGGTATGTGACCTCAGTCTGGCAGTACTGCAACTTAGCCAGGGATGCTCTGTGTCCGCATTCAGAAAGTCTTTTCATGAGGAGAATGGAGTCGATGCGACATGCGTCCATGTTGGGAGAAGCCAGCAAGAGGTCATCGGCGTATTGAAGCAAGGTACTACCTCCTGTAAGGACCAAAGTGTCCAGATCTCTCTTAACCGCTGCTGCGTACACCGTAGGCGACTCGACGTACCCCTTTGGGAGGCGCGTGTATGTGATTTGTTTACCTTTAAAAGTAAATGCAAACAGATACTGGCTGTCTGGATGCAGAGGAACAGAGAAAAATGCTGAACATAAATCGATTACTGTGTAACATTTCGAATCTGACGGCAAGGATGCAAGAATTGAATTAGTGTCAGGCACTATAGGAGCTGTCGGAATGACAATAGCGTTAATAGCTTGCAAATCTTGGACAAAACGCCACTCATCAGGGCGATTGTGCTTGGGAATTGGCAATATGGGAGTGTTACAAGGACTACTTGTATATCTTAATACGCCTTGATCGAGCAGAGACTGGATGACTCCTTCAATCCCCAAAATGGCTCTCTGGGGTAAATTGTACTGTCTGATAGCTGGCAATCTGGCATTGGCTTTAAGTGTGACTCTGTGTGGAGGGGCTGAGCAAACAAACCCCACATGATTTTTGTGTTTAGCCCATAATGTGGCAGGAACCTCAGAAAAATCTGAAGGTGGTCCGTATTGTGTGGATTCGGGTGGCTGTAGATGAAGGAATGTGCTTTGAGGGAGAGAAGGTTGCTCAGAGAGACGCAGCATGTAATGCTCCTCCCCTAGGTTAATCAGATCGTGTGTGTGTGTGTGAGAAGCCTTTGTAGCTCTCAGCAGAGCATGGCAGTGAGCTGCCATGACCCCCACTTCTTCAGGGTCACTTCCTGAAGTGACCCCTATTGCGAGGTGAGGAATCGTGTCTGCAGCATAAAGAGCCTCTTGTTTGGTTGTGAGCCTTAGGGGCAATGCGCAACCCTGGGGTCCAATAAACATAAAGTTTTCACATTCCAACTGATCTGAGCTGTTGCAAAAACCTCTTACTGATAGTTTATAGTCGTCTGATGGGTTAAAAGCAGCTGTGCAGTGACAATTCAATACAGGCCTCATAAGGGACATTAAAGAGGCACACGCAGGGGAAATGCTAGCAATTTTCTGAATTCCTGTTGTTGAAAAAACAGAAATCATGTTGAAATCTGGAAATGACCAACAATAAAGGTTGTCCTGAGATGATTGAATGAATTGGACAGCTTGATAGACTTTGCTGTCAGGAATAGTCAAAAACAATCCATCTGGAGTGCAATGTATTGTTGCTTGTAATTTACAAAGCAAATCTCTGCCCATTAGATTAATAGGACTTCCATCTGAAATAATGAAAGAGTGTTGGACATGTGATCCTTCAATTGAAATATCAGTTTTCTCTGAAACGGGCTCGGACATAGGGATGCCAGAAACTCCCATTGTTGTGACAAAATTATTGGTTGGTTCACACACTTTTTCTTTCGTACGCACAGCTGATAATGTTGCTCCACTGTCAATCAAAATGTCTACCGCTTTACCACTGAAATCAACGGGCATAATCGGATCTTCACGCGGGCTATTGGAAAGGCGAATTGTTGCTGCTTGAATGGGGAAATGCTGTGAATTTGACCCTATTTCTTGTTCTTGGCACCTCTATCGTCTATTAAATTGACTTTGCTGACCGTTTTGCCCCTGTTGAGCCTGCCTGACATCTTGACTGGTCAGGGGAGGGGGGGGCAGTAATGCAGGGTGTTGGCGAGGGGGCTGGGGAAGAGCAGGCAAAGGTTGTGCGTCCTGCAGTGGTTGCCAGCGCCGTCCGCATTGTCCTGCCCAGTGATCTGTTGCGCCACAGACGTGACACGGCATCACCTTTCTGGGATTTCTATTCTGCTGCTGTCTCTGATTTTGATACTGCTGTGTGCGATGTTGTCCCTGAAACTGCTGCGAGTTATCCGCACTCTGATAAGCCTGTGTATTTGGAGGCAACTTTTGCGCAATTCTGGGGGTCAGAAATATCTGATTTTTGTACAACGCGCGTATTACTGCGAGGGTTGATTTCCATGTTTTAATTTGCCAATCCGGGGTAGCCATCATATACGCCTGAGCTGTTTCAGGGATTAAATTATGCAACAAAGTCTGTATGGCGAACAAATCATTGCCCTCTCTTTTAATGCCCGCATTATGATCCCAGGCTGTCATAAAACGCTGGAGAAAATCTGGGACTATTTATGTTGGGTTCTGTACGCAAGCCGTCACCAGTGAAAAATCTGTGTGAGTTTTGGCGCATGCTTTGACTGCAATAGCAGCTATCGTTTCGATCCACATATCCCGTGTCTGTGTCGCAGGCCAGTCACCCGCAGGCGTACAGGCAGGGAATTTGAATTCCTCTTTACACGTCGACCAATCTGCTTTATATGTTAGGATTATCAGCTGTTTAACATCATGAACCAAACAGTTATAAACTGAGCAGACATTAGTCAACCACGACATATACTCATCTGGGCTTTTAGTCGGACTTGGAGCGTGATTTGTGACATCCATGACCTCAGCGGGTGTCCAAGGCTTATAAACTGGAACATCTCCTATCAGTATTTTCGGTGCTGTCATAGCTCCAGTAGAATTATTATCCTGAGATGTTTGCAGTCTTGTGATAATTCTATGAGGGACATAGTTCTTAAAACTGGTGCCGTACGGCGTGTTTGGAGCGTGTAACATTTTCGTTGCGGAGCCAGAGGCCGGCGTGTGTAATGGGCTGCTCTCTGGCGTTTCCTCTTCACTGTCCGCTGCACTGTGTTCCTGCTGCTCCCTTTCTCTATACTGTCCTTCCTGATATGTCAAACGATTTTTATTCATGATAGCTGCAGCTGACATTAATAAATCGTCCTCGGAGTTTCTTGCCCCGGAATTTGAGAGTCCTATCGCGGGAATCATTTGTGTGCAGAGAGACACAGCCTGCTTCCCCTCCAGCAGCCCCGTGTCCGTTAAAATGGAAATTAATTGAGCTGTACTGGGAGATTTGCCTTGTCTTTTCAGCCAATCGTACATGACTGATTTCGCAATGGCTGTGACGTCTTTTCCGTGTCTGTTTTCTGATTTAACATCAAAAGCAGCCTCTAGGCTAAGCAAATGACAAGTAGCTGCGCATTTAGAAACTCGTTCAATCAAAGCTTTGAGTTCAATGGAGCCTCGCTCGGTGCCCACAGACTTTTCATTTTTCCGCTCATCATAACCTCTTTTTTCTGCAATAGTCATCCAAGCTTTAACGCAGTCCTTCATGTACGTTGCATCCCAGGAGCAATTCGCCTCCTGTTCAATTAATTTGAACGCTTGCCACAGTACCATCATGTCAAAAGTGCCCGTTAACGGCCAATCAAACAGTATCTGTCCTTTTTGACTATTCTGTTGCGAGTGCTCACAAAGTAACGATGTGAACGGCATAACTTTAGTCCAATCCAAGCTTCTTCCGACAATTCCTGACGGCATATTAGGGGAAAACATGTGCGTGTAGTGGCTGTCTGTAATAGGATTCTTTGTAAGTGTCTTGGTGCGTGAAATATTGTCCCGCTTACCAACGGACCCGTTTGCGGAGACAGTATTACCCATGTTTAACGGTTAGTACAATAAAACAAACACTGCAGTTAGACAAACAAACATAAAAACTCTCAACAACTCAGCCTGACAAAAACTCTTCCAGCCTATTTTAATCCGAATTAGGGAGACTTTCAGAGGGGCCATTAATTATGAGAGCCCTCAATACTCATAATTCTCGTGTATCAGCAAACACAGCCAAATTCAGCAATTCATACAACATTCTCAAACCACACATTGAGCACTTTCTTTAGTTCAAAAGTGTCAATAATCGCGGATAATGCTGTATGCTCCTTTTTTCTACGTGCAGCTCTCCCCAGGGGACGGAGAATCGGCACCTCAGCAGAAATGCTATTTATCCTCTGAAAACTCCTAAATTCGGCGATTTGTTTAAATACAAATCTTGCGACATTGCTTCTAATTCAGAAAATCCACTTTGCTGGTGCATCTCTCAAAAGTTTCTCTGAATATTTGTTGTGTGTAATTGCCTGGTGAGTTAATTCCAAGAAGCACACACAGAGGAGATAGATGAAATTCGATATTCCTAGGTTATCATTAGCCCCAAATATTCTCATAGTTTTCACATAAGCCGTGTTTGCTCGTAGACACCTGTCCCAGCAACAAACACGGGGAAATCGGCCAGGACAATGTCCCCTTGACACCGATTCCTGAGGTTATAGATTAGCCTCCAGATGTAAATGAGTAGAGAAACCCAAAAAAATGCAGCAGCTCAGTTCTCTCAGGTAATTTTAATACACCGTTGATCTCAAACGCTGGCGAGTCAATCTCAAAATAGAAATGTACTCACCAATGTTTCAAAGATCTGAAGGTGCCTGTCCGTGACGCCAATATGTGAGAGAGATTTTCTTTTCAGCAATGTTGATGGAAGGAATGGAGGCTGGAGTCCGCTTTATATCAAACACTGAGTTTAATGAGAGCCAACGGCCGTGAGTGAGCTCAAAGCGTTTACACAACATATGAGAAAACCCTCCAACTCACTGAAGCATTACACAGAAAACACAGACGATCTACCGGAGAATCCGGGAGGGGCCTCTATTTCGCGCGTCTTCTGATCGATAATTACAAACACATGGATTCAGAGACAAAGACAGTCTGTTAAAGTCCTCTGGCAGTTAGTCACAGTCCCCCAACAGGAAAGCGGAACCTTTAACCCTTTAACCTTTAAACCTTTAAACCCCTGCTCTAAGTTATGGCAGACCTATGTGAAACACAAAATGCTTTTTGGTACAAACACTTAAACAAAATATTTCCCTCACAGTGGGAACAGATCCTGGCTTCAAATCCAATGTTTTGTATTGAACCAGGCATCCAGACTGGACTTTGAGCAGCTTCTCATCCTTTAGTGGCAGCCTATGGAAATGTACTTCTTCCTTCTTTGTATAAAATCCATTTGTGCAGCCTGGGGCAATACAATAAACTCCTGACGACGACCGTTTTCTTGTAATGTAAACTACTGGTGCATTGCACGCCATGTTGTTTGTTATTGAGATTTGGCCCAGGAAGCCAGTCAGTGACGTCACTGGAAAAGTCCCGGAGCAATGGAAGCGCCCATGGTCATTAGGCACGTATTTCAAAAAGTAAATTCGCGTATCTCGATCGTTTACATTGGAAATAGACTAGATAAATACATTTCCTAATGGTAATATTGTCGCATGGAAAGCAGTTTGAAAAGTGTTTCCATTTCCCTTTAACCACTGTTGAAGAAGAAAGGGATCCTTATAAAAAAACGTCTTCAGCAGGTGTCAGACAAAGCAAAAGGTATAAAGGCAAAATTAAGTCACCTTTTTACATGCATTGTACATTTAATTTGTGTGTCAGATCGTCATCATGCACAAAACAATTATAAAACACTATATTATAAAATAAAAAAACATGTTCTGTCTTAAATTACGTATGTAACCAACTAATTTAACAATGTAGCAAGCACATACGCCTTACTCAGTTGTATTCATACGGATGGCAGCAGAGTGTGAATGGCTGATGGCACCATGCTGTCCTCTGTGAGCACGTTTTCATATATGAAAGAAAAGAAAAATACAAAGGGCAAAAATCCAGAGTTCTAGATTTCTATGATCAGCAATCCATCGCTGATCAAGTCGGAAACAATTCCACAGCAGAGTCGCCCGGCCTAAACACAAGATCACACAGGATCCGTCTCCGAGGACTCGGTACAGACTGGTCCCTGGAGCAGAGGTTGATGAGCAGCTCCATCTATGGAGGGAGGAGATGTGTCATTTACAAGGCCAAGACACCAATCACCGACGGGATGTGCAACGCTCCTCTACAGGGGCGCAGGAAGGGGGTGCTGAGGGCGCTGCAGCACGCCCTAGCGGCAGGCAGGCGGAGCTCCTCTGCCTGCAAATTGTATGTGTTTACATTTTTATTTATTTTTTCATTTCATTGTGCCTGAGATATATTTTATATTATATATTATTATTCAAATGATAATTTTAAACTATATAATAAATTATTTAGCTTCAGGGAAGAAAAATAAAAAAGATGTTGTTGCGAGGTAGGGGTTTTTACAACCCAACTCCTCACCGCGTGTTGTTTTGACGAGTCCTGCTTGAAATCATAACGGGGAAGGAATTAGAAGACACCAGGATACCAGTTAAACAATAATCCGTTTTAATTAAACAAAGTAGTATAATGCAATACGATATAATATAATACATTACTTATACAATTCAAATAATCATATAAGCAATGTGTGGAGTACTCCCGCCCTTATTCACGCACTGCGGACATCCTATTCGTCTTGTCAACGCATGAAGAGAGGACTAACCACCAGAAAAACATTTCCCTAATACAAAAGAAAGGGTGGCGTTTCATTGGGGAGATACCAAAACGCTATCTCACAGGGCAATCAGCGTCTGGCAGCTTTGAAAGCCACAGGTGTTGGGAAGGCACCCCATTAAAACTCAAGGAAAATACCCCTCCCCATTTGTTAAACTTATCGATGGTTTAACCCAGAAAACATTATCAGGGATAATCTTTACACTCCAAACAGAAATCACCCTTAATTCTGCATCTTCCTTCTTCACAAATAGCTTAAAACACTCTTCTGATAAACAGGTAAACAGTCAAAGAAAAAACTATTGTGCTCATCTATTTTTAAGAAAAAGGGAACATTGTTTCAGAAATCTATAAAAAACCTCTCTATATTGGAGAGGAAAAATGTACCTTTTGTTCCTTCAACTATTAACACACAGGAATGTATAAACTCACATATACATAGATTTCCTTAAAACCTGGCCTGCCAGAGATCTCAAACAGAATTTCCTCTCCCCTGGCCCACACACCCTGTGCTGCATACCTCGACCTCCCCCACTGCAATAAAACTCATTTTTTACAGCCCTTTGTCTCTCGCCATTTTAGTCCTCACATTTATGAAAGGATCAAAACAGAGAAATCACTATAAAACACAAACACAGGTATTGCTTGAACAGTATTCACTTAACTGCTACTATTTGATAATTACCAGGGAACTCAACAGACCTCTTTTAATGTCTGGAAAGTGCAACAAGACTTTCTGCCCCTTTACATGTATCACAGTTCTTTGGTACAATATCTCACATCAATTTCCACAATTCCCTCTTTTGCACTCTTAAAAAAAGAGTGCAACTTATACAAGGCACTTGAACCATAACTATTGTCGCTCCTCTCCACTGTGTTCATCTCTCAACATTATATTTAGAGCCCTTTAAACATTTAGAAACAGCCCTTCATAGCAATTTCTTATGGCAGAATGAGAGGGAGACCAAAAAATGTCAAAAAACTGCGTCCTTGTCTGCTGAGTCTCCATACTCGTCCTCCGAGACACAGGCCAACAGTGTCAGGAGGGGGAGAAGCAGCTTTTCCCTCAATGGTGGAAGTGATTAGTCTGACACATAATGAGCGGATGCACGGCACACAACAACACCCACAGGTTAGTCTCTGTCCATGGATATAACTCGAATGGTTTCATCAGACCCCTCTGAGGGCAGGATGGGCTGGTTACACGCAGCACATTTAGGCGCCAGGACCCTGTGGTAGTCTTTCAGACAGTAGATTTTATTCTCATTGTCCACAGTGAAGGGCACTCCGTCCAGGCTCTCGTTGCAGATGACGCAGCGGAAGCAACCGGGGCGGTACAACTTCCCCAGGGCCTGCAGGCCTGCATGTCCATGATCAGATGTCCACCTGCGTTGCACTTGTCTGCAGACTGCTGGAACCCAGAGTACAGAAAGTCCTCTTCACAGAAAACCCTTCCTGCGTCATAGTAGAACGCCTTCCCTCTCAGCCTTCGACTACAGGCGCTGCAGGTGAAGCAGCTGTCATGGTAGAGGCTGCCCATAGCTTGGCAGGCCTGGCTGGCTCCATACACCGTCTTGTTGCACTTAACACACACTCCTGTTTCAGCGGAGAGTGGAGTCCCCTGTGCCGTCCTGGCTTGCCGTGTCTTTGTCCCCTCTGATCCGCTGACGGCGGCCTCTGGGCTGCCTGCTAGAGAGATGTCTTCCTTCTCCTCCGGCTTGCTGATGGCGGCTTCCGAGTCGATGCTGAATAGATGTCCTCCCGATCTTCCTTCTCCGGTCCGATGATGATGCCTCCTGGGACGACTGCTGGATGGATGTCCTCGAGGTCCTTCTCCTCCAATCCGCTGATGACAGCATCCGAGTCGACCTCCATGACGAGAGCCAGATCTGTCCTGATGTCGTCTAGGGTCCTCGCAGGTGTTTTCCCCGCCGCACACTGGCTCCAGTGTGGTACCAGTTGTCCCCCTTTCCTTGTAGGCGGACGGCATGGGATGTCCTCTGGGTCACTCGGTCGGGGCCGGAGAGCCTGGGGTTGACAGTCAGCCTCCTGCGTCTCGGGTCCCTCTTTCGGCGTCAGCAACCTGTGTAGAGAAATCTGATACAAATCCCTCAAGCCTACGCTCCGGGCTCTGGGGCCCTCGGCTGTTTAACCCACCAGTGCGTGGCAACTTGGAGCCTGTTGGTGGGGTGTCTTAAAACAACAGACGTGTGTGCACAGGTTTTCTAAATTAATTGTGCTGCTTCAGAATCTTGGACTGTGCCCACTAAATAAGAACCCCAACATCTTTAGGTAAACTAAATAACATATTTCAATAGCTCTGAATTTCTGACAAGCATCTGTATTTATTTTTAAATGAAATCCCTGAGATCCCATTAAAAATCTAATAATATGATTTGAACTGTTAATGTTTCTGGTAAAGAAACACACTAATCTTATGGATTCAAAAACAACCAAAATCACAATACTAACAAAGTGAATGGCTTCCTGGTGATACTGCTTCTACCCGTCAGTGCTTAGATATTATCCCACTGAAAAAATGAATACAGAATTCCCACCAACTGTCATCAAATGTCTTTCTAAATGTAGATGAAATGTATATCCCCATAATGACCTAAACAATAAAGTCTATGGCTTTTACTTCTTTACCAGACTAGTTACATGATGTTGTCCAAATTACATTGTGTCTCATTACATTACTATGTTTTAGCTTAACTGTAAATATGTTCTTTCTACATTTCAAACCTCAGTTACTTTAATACCTGTTGAAACATTAGTTGACACATTACTCACCGGTCAGCCTCTCCAGTATTTCATTCTGGACTTACATCTCTCTGGTAGCCCCTTGGCCACTGATTCTCTATCTGTGTTACCTGCTATAACTCAATCAATATTAGAGACATGTCAACATTCATCAAACAGTGTATTATCCCCAAATATGGAGCAGGTCAATTCTAAAACTGTCAATCAATGGTCAGATTGAACAATCGAGTTGTGCCAGCCGGTTCCTTTCAGTCCCTAAATAAAAAAAAATGTACATTGTGAAGTTTACAATGTGGAAAAGTTTTTTGTTAGTTTTTAGTCGGCTACTTTTAACGTGACGCACAACACAAGTGACAAGTAACTGACATGGCGCAAAAACGTATCTCGGAATTCTTTCTCACTAAATCTGCTAAAAAGATTGAAATAGAAGATGCAGGGGCATTATTATTGTTATGATTCGAATCTGTGTAATATGTAGCAAGGAATTAGCAATGCCTTGATAGCCTACTTCAATGAATGTAAATTCCACATTGTTGGTAAAATAATATTTTACATCTTAATAGTGTGTGTGTGTGCGCGCGCTTTTGTGCCTGCTCTATAGTGCCCGTAATAGCGTGCACTGGAGTCCATTGTTATGCACTGTGTGTGTATGGTTTTGCTCGGTGTATGTCAACGTCACCCCTTCCCCCCTCCGTGTGTAATTAGCACATCGGACAGCACCTCAGCACCCCCACTCAAAATACCTTCCTGCGCCTCTGCTCCTCTACGTCTTGTAGTGTCAAGGAAATGAAAACCGGTGACTCAGCTGATGGTTTCTTTAGTTTTTTTCCAGTCAGGATCAAACTATTTGGCATTCAGACTTGTTATGCCAACTGTATTAGGCAATTAGCTGTCGTCTTGTGCCTTTGAATATCTCTGGTGATCATCGTTTGTCTTCTGACATTCAAAGGAAGACACCATTGTTGAATTAATATCAGAGATAACCTTAATGCTCTGTAAAAAGAGGATATGGTCGCAGTTTTAAATATAAATGACTAAAATAAGGGCCTCTGTCTCCTGCGTCCTTTTTGTTCAATTGTTTTCAATGAGCAGAGAGCAAATGCCATTGAATGCGTCCACCTCGAAAAACAACCGCTCCACCCAGAATCTTTTGTCTCCGCACATCACTCTTTTTTGGCCACCGCCCCAAGCGCTTCAAGACGAAGATATTTAATCTTTTCAGAAAACCACCAGACGGCACTCAGGTTCAGGTTTGGGAAGGCTAAATAACTTACCTTACTTTACCTGACGCAAAGAGATCAACTCAGTGAAAGCACCGCCTGCTGACCAATCAGAGCTCAGTGTGCGGAGTTTAAATCTATCAAGTTATATTAAAGGAGAAATACAGTTTAATCTGCTGTATGCAGAGAAGACGCCTACGTGTCACACTTATCATTGATATCACATCATCAATCAGATCATCGATCATATAATATATTTCCTTATCTGAGTCAGCTTCTCGAGCCGTATCTGGCCGTGCAACACTTACATTGTCACATACTGTATACAGAAGTATTATTTTAAGCAACACATTAAGTTGACGAAACACATTAAGTTGACAAAAGTAATTAAAGTCAGATCCACTCGTGTCTTAGACGGGGCAGTATCATAAAACTGTTGTACGCCTTCAAACACTCTGTAGTTTATTTATTTTTGAACCAGTTGTTCTGTATTCACCTTGCAGGTGCAACTTTGTATCCTGGATTATATGTTTAAGTCATGGATGTTCAAAGTTCATATTTGTCTAATATTAGTTTACTTTTCATTAATGAAGCATGACGCTGCACTGTCAGTACACTTGTCCCCGTTTGTGATTGGTCAAATGTAGCTAACCCCGCCCCTTTCACGTGAACGCGCTCTCAGCTGGAGAGAGAAACCCTGACTTGATTTACCGAGTTGATAACCAGCGTCGTAGGACCGCTTAGCGAGATCTCGTTTGTTAGGGTTAGTTAAGATAACTCAAACATATCCAGGGTTTGTTGAACTGGCTTCGTAGTACAGGCCACAGGTGGCTGCATAGCAGCGCTAATGTCAAAGACACAAACATTATATTTTTATTTTACCAGGATGCAGTGACACAAATATTTGGGAAGGCTTAGCCTTCCCTAGCCTACAGTATAGTGTTAATTTTGTTGACTAAATGACGAAATATGTTCGTCAACGACCTTTTTTTCCATGACGAAAACGAGATGATGACGAGACGACACCGACGGCAGTAAACAATAGGCTTGTTTGAGACGAGCTGCGGCTCGCCTCGAAAGTAGACGAGAATAGCCGATCGCAGCCGGGGGAGGTCTCAAAAAGCTCGCCTGAAGTCGGACAGCTCAGAGTCGGCTTCTTCTTCTTCTTCTTCTTCTTCTTCTTCTTCTTCTTCTTCTTCTTCTTCTTCTTCTTCTTCTCTCGGTTTTTTGGCGGATTGCAAACAACTTTAAGGTGCATACCGCCACCTCCGGAGTCGGCTTGACTCGGTTTGCATTTATAAAGAATGCACACGTGTTTAATCGTTAATGTCAGATATGTACTAAGTACCGCGAGATTTCAATGTCTCATGTAGGCGAGCCTCCAGAGCAAGTCGGACAAAATGACTAACCATCATGCAACGCACTAGCAAGACGTTGATCGCAATTGCGTAGGTCTGCGCAGGTCTTGCTTGTCTCAAACAAGCCTACTAACAAAATCATCATGCAATATCGTTGACGAAAAGTCACGAGACGAAAATGTAGTTTACTAAATAAAAACTATGCCAAAATCTCTCTTTACTTTCGTTGACGAAAAATGAGGAGACGAAATATTATCAAAAATAACGTTACATTTCTGATAGTCAGTTTAGCACAGATGCAAATGGTGCAGTAGTTGAGGAATTTATAGATGACCACGGGCTAGTGTGCATTAACACTGGAGAAGGAACACGATATAATTGCACGAAGAATATAGAAACAGTACTCGATCTGACATTTGTATCTAGTGCAATAGCAGGTATAAGTACATGGAATGTGGTAAAGCATACTACAGTGGGCAGTGATCATTATCCGGTAATGATTAAAGTTGGGACCAACATAAGGTTTGAAAAGGAAAAGAAAATTCCTAGATGGAAATTGGGAAAGGCTAATTGGGATGAAGGTTATCATTCATTCAGCTAAAGAAACAATTCCGGAAATTGCAGGAGTTAGGCGTACCAAGAGTGTACCCTGGTGGAATGGTGAATGTAGCAAATCTATTAAAGACAGAAATAAAGTATTCAGGCAACTCAAAAAACTCCATTCTCAGGAAGCTTTGAATCAGTATAAAAGGGCCCAGGCTATAGTAAGGAGAACAATAAGAACGCAAAAACGCACTTTTTGGAGGCAATATTGCAATAGTATTGGAAGAGAAGTACAGCTTGCAGATGTTTGGGGCATGATTAGGAGAATGGGGGGAATTTGAAGGAATTATGAGTTGCCAGTTTTGAGCAGAGGGGACATAATGGCTGTCACAAACTTAGGAAAGGCAGAACTTCTAGCTCAAACATTTAGGAACGTTCATAGTTCAGATAACCTTACAGAGGAAGCCAGGCAGTGCAGAAATAATACACTCATGGAAAACCCGAGAATATTGGATAGAGTAGAAGTGTTAGGGGATCAGTTGGACCTGCATTTTAGTATGTTTGAGTTGAGAAGAGCAATTATTAGTGCTTGTCAAACCACTCCTGGGAAATATGGTGTTTGTTACAAAATGTTGGAACACATGACAGATAACACTCTAGTCATTTTGTTAAGGTTGTTTAATTAAGCAATCATACACGTAGTACTGTCGTACCAATAATGACGTTCAAGAACGGCCTCAAGTGTATGATTGCGATTCTATAACACAAACTATCATTGTAATCAACAATATCGTAAAATAATTTCATAATGTGGGCTAATTTGCTCCCAAACCTACACTTTCTGCTTGAGTTAATCTCCGTCAGAAAGTAGTTCCTATAAAGTTGTTCCCTTGGTAACGCTAGCCGATCAATCGAACACTCCTGCTACCCCGCTTACAGTTATTGATATAATTATAGTAAATAATATATTATTAACCAATTTATTGAAAACAATTTATTGACAACAATTCTTGAATTAGGCTATTTATTTATTTATTTACATATTTAACATTTTGGCTTCAGAATGAAGGTGGATGTTCATGCTGCCATTAAAAGTGCAATTTTTGAAACAGTTCTCCATGAACTCCATGCCAGACATTTTTGCAGGTGGTGCTGTGGTGTTCACGGGTAGGTTATCGGAAGAGCTTTCCTCCAGTGGCCGTTTCATGGCGTGTCCCGGACCGGCAAAAAGCGCGTTGCTCCACATCTTTCTGTTGTCCAGAGATGGAGCCCAGTAGCTGCGAAGCGATGACTCATGTTTATGCCCGCTAACGGACATGATTTCTCTGGCCTCCAACCCTGCCTCCGCCAGCCGCTGTATGCAGGTGCTTCTGACGCAATGGTTTGTGTAACGCGTAGCAGTGCCAGCCTCTTCACTAATGCGGGTCATCATGGACCCCAGGCTGTTCACCCCTAAGGGCTCCATGCTATACCACACCGCATCCCCAGGCTTCACCGACTTCCTTGGATGGTGGTAGAAAGCCTTTGCTGATTCGGGCATTTGCTTTCTTGTTCCAGTTCGAAAAGCAAACTGCAGGCAGGGGAAAGGACAGAATTAATTGGGTGTCGTCAGTGTAGCGGTGGTATGAAAAACCATGCGGGCTAATGACAGATCCGAACGAGTTTGTGTACAGGGAGAAGAGGAGGGGACCAAGAACAGAGCCCTGAGGGACCCCTGTAGTTATTTGACAAGGGTCGGACTCTGACCCTCTCCAAGTTACCCTGTAGGTACGGTCTTTGAGGTATGAGGTGAGGAGGGAAAGTGCAGAGCCTGAAACTCCAAGTTCTTGGAGAGTGCGAAGGAGGATCTGATGGTTCACCGTGTCGAATGCAGCAGACAGGTCCAAAAGGATGATGACAGAGGAGAGGGATGCTGCTTTGGCAGTGTGCAGCTCCTCAGTGACAGCAATGAGAGCAGTTTCTGTGGAGTGACCTGCCTTGAAACCAGACTGGTGCGGATCCAGAAGGTTGTTCTGATGGAGATAACAGGAGAGTTGTTTAAAGACAGCGCGTTCAAGTGTTTTAGACAGGAACGGGAGTAGAGAGACAGGCCTGTAGTTTATAACATCAGGCGGGTTGAGAGTGGGTTTCTTTAGGAGAGGGTTTACTCTTGCCTCCTTGAGACTGTTTGGAAAGTGACCAGAAGTTAGAGAAGTGTTGATGAAATGGGTGAGAAACGGTAGAATATCAGGAGCGATAGTCTGAAGGAGGTTTGAAGGGATAGGGTCCAGAGGACAGGTGGTAGGGCGGGCAGAGGTAATGAGGGTAAGAACCTCACTTGGCAAGAGAGGGGAAAAGGAGGTTAGTGTGCGGGTGGAAGGAGGGTCTGGTGACCCAGCGGTGAGTAAAGGTGAGTCAGAAAAAGAAGAGCGAATATCATCAACCTTTTTTTCAAAGTGGTTAACTCTTGACAGGAGGGGGGAGGGGCTTTGGGAGGGTCCAAGAGGGTGGAGAAGATGCAAAATAGTTTTTTGGGATTGGAATAGGAAGATTGGATCTTATCTTGAAAGAAAGTGCTTTTTGCCTGAGAGATCGAAGCAGAGAAAGAGGAGAGGAGAGCCCGATAGGTTAGGAGGTCGTCGCGGTGTTTGGATTTCCACCGTTTCCGCTCTGCTGCCCTAAGGACGGTTCTATTAGCACGCAGTGCGTCATTTAGCCAGGGAGCAGGAGGGGACTGACGAGCCTGCCGAGATGTGAGAGGACAGAGAGGATGAGAGAGTAGAGAGTAGAGAGGAGAGTTTCCGCAGCAGAGTTTGGAGGCAGGAGTTGGAACGAGTCAGAGGAAGGGAGGGCTGAGAGCACCGATGAGGCAAAGGTAGAGGGGGAGAGGGAACGGAGGTTACGGCGGACAGGTGCAGGATGAGAAGAGATTAGTTTGTTATGTTTGGAAAGGGGTAGAGAGAATGAAATGAAGAAGTGATCAGATGTGTGGAGCGGGTTTACAGAGAGGTTAGAAGTAGTGCAGTTCCTTGAGAATATGAGATCAAGGACATTGCCAGCTTTATGAGTTAGTGGGGATGGAGACAGTGAGAAAGCAAAGGCGGTTAACAGAGATGTTAGTTCAGCTATCTTCCCTGTCTGGAGGTTATAGTCTCCGAGAAGTACAGCGGGAGGGCCAGTTTCAGGGATGTGTGAGAGGAGATTATCTAATTCCTCCAAGAAGTCCCCCAAGGCGCCTGGTAGAGAACAACAATGGTTAATTGTATAGGATGGGTTACTGTGACGGCATGGAATTCAAAGGTGGAAGGAGTGCAGTTAGGTAGCTTGAAGAGGGAAAAGCTCCAATTGGGAGAGAGCAGGAGACCAGTGCCACCTCCTCTGCCAATGGGTCTGGGTGTATGGGAGAAGGAATATGCTGTGGAGAGAGCTGCTGGGGTGGATGTGTTGAATGGAGTAATCCAGGTCTTAGTGAGAGCAAGGAAATCCAGGGTCTGCATGGAGGCGTAGCCAGAGATGAAGTCAGCCTTAGGAACAACTGACTGGCAGTTCCACAGGCCACATTAAACTAGATGTTGGATCTCAGTGGAGCTCGTGGGATAGACGAGAGCAGGCCGGTTATAGCGATTAGGAGATACACGGGGCCAGTGATAATTGCGAGAAGACACATGAACAGGAATGGAGAAAATACACATGATTATAGCATGAGGGGCTAGAAAGCTAAATAAAATAAGACACCATGCGGTAATTAGCTCAATCAGAGTAGGATTTGCCTCCTCTTTGCCACCCTCGTGACTCCAGCAGGACTCCAATGTCTTTGTCAGTCTTACGGAGCGTCCACACTACAGCTTCAAAAAAAGCTTGGAGCTGGGCGTGTCTGTAGCTTGGGGATTGTATTCAAGCAGCACGACCAACAACCAATCACATGAATCTCCCGCCCCCGACATACAAAGCAAAAAACCCCGGGGATTGTATGGGAGCAATATATATATAAACTCCCCAAACAGGTGAAAACCTACCAGTTTCACCCACTGTCTCTGCCACCTCCCTCCATGCCTGTTTCCTCCGGTTTGTATCCCGGTAGGTGAAGAGGGTCTGGTCATACAAAACCGGGTGATTTGCTACAGCGATAATTAGTTTCTCCTCCAACTTTTTTTGAAATATAGAAATGAACGGCGGGATATCTCTCCCAGTTTAGACGCGGTTTGATTGGCTACGGCTTGAGCTGTCAGATTTTCCGAAACGTGATTTGATTGGCTGGCGCTGGCTACTCCGACGTCTCCGGTGGAGTAGCCATGGACCGCTATGCTACCCACAATTCAGTTCGGCGAAAAAGCGAGGCAACGTGACGTCACCCCATTCAAAGTGAATGGGCAGATTGGAGTTGTCGACGCTGTAGTGTGGACGGGCCGTTACTCCAGCAGGACTCCAATGTCTTTGTCTGTCTGACGCTCCAGGAAAGAGCTACCTAAAATGGACGCCTGATTGCTGAGTTCTCACAGCTGTGGGGCCACGCCCCTCTAACTAGTTAACTCTCTACAGCTGACGGGCGACAGCAGAGAGGCCCTGCCTATTGTAATGCAGGCTTGAGTGCCTACTGAGACCTGTGTAACAGGTTCACGTGACGCTTCCTTTTCACAGTGGCGTTTTCTCCTGGAGGCCAAGGGAAGCCAGGCTTCCCCTGTTTTTTCGGAGTGTAATTATAATTTTAATAAATAAATATAAACACTTCGTTTAGTTTCGGAAATTTCGTTTAGTTTCGGAAATTCTTTGTTGTGTGTTGCTGCCCCATTCTCATTGAGTATTTTACAAAGAGTGAAACAACGCCCCTCTAGATGTTATGGTGAAACAGTAGATTGCACTCACTGTTGCGAGAGGAGGCTAGCCGAAATTGGCTTCCCTTGGTGAAAAAAAATGGAGATATTGACTAATCAGATGAGGCTCACGTGATGCCCCTGCCAACCTGTGATTAGTCAGGGCCATGCCAAGGGAAGCCAGAGGCGGCTGGCTTCCCTTGCCTCACAATCCAATAAAATCGCATCAACTTAGTGGTGCAGTGACGCGTCCTAAAACCCGGAAGTAAGCTGCGCTCGGTTTCCCTCGACAAAAAGGCAATGGGATTTCTCCATAGGATTTTGGAAAATAGCTCGAAATAAGGTCAGTGGAAAACAAACCTGTTAGATAATTGCACGTTGTGTTCAGTCGGATAATATTCACATGTCTACCCTACTTTTATAATTTTTGAATCATAAATCGAATCGATAGAAGATAGGTAGCGCCACTGCACCATTCTCACCGCCGTTAGAAAGTAGCAAGCAACTGAAGCAAGTGCAATTATGGAGGGTGGAGATTTGGAGTATTTAATCAAAAATAATTGTACTAAACTTCCGCTACAGCAGCAACAACAACAAATACAATCTGATGACAGGCCGATGCCCAAACTGGAGCTGTGTACAGAGAGGAAAAAAGGAGCGAATCGGACGTAAAACGTTAAAGGTCTCCTGATTTAGTTTGTGAATTAATGCGTATTAGAGTTTGGGTAGGAAGGGGCGTGCGGACCTGTCGGTTAGATAACAGGCGTGTGTAAGTCCTGCATCTGATACAAATGTGTGTAAAATGATACCGGGTGCTGTAATCACTCATCTGGTTACGTTATTACATTGACCACCACACCCAAAATAAAGGACGTATTATTGGCTTCCCCTAATTTTTTTCCCACGCCACGCTACTGTCAACATAAAGCTCCTTAGCAGGGGTTCAATCAATCAATAAATCAATGTTTATTTATATAGCCCAATATCACAAATGTTACATTTGTCTCAGTGGTCTTCACAGTGTGTACAGAATATCAGTATGACAATACGACACCCTCTGTCCTTAGACGCTCACATCGTACAAGGAAAAACTTCCAGAGAAAACCCACAGTTTAAAGGGAAAAATGGGAGAAACCTCAGGGAGAGCAACAGAGGAGGGATCAATGTGTACTTCGAGGCGTGAAGATGGACGGTGTGGCGCAGTGCGCTGTGCAATGATCATCAGATCAAGGGGTGAAACCCACCGCTGCTGCGTCTGTAAAGCCGTTGTGTCCTTGGGCAAGACACTTCACCTGAACTTGCTCCTGTGGGTATTATCCACAGTGACCATTGCATGTATAACAAATATGTGTAATGTGTATTTGTGCTTTAAGCACTGGAAAAGCGCTATAATAAATGTAAGGAATTATTATTTTATTAATATTATCCCTCTCCCAGGACGGACAGACGTGCAATAGATGCCGTGTGTAAATTAGGGTTAGGAACCTCTTTTGCTTAACATCACCTTTCACACACACCTCTCTCTCTCTCTCTCTCTCTCTCTCTCTCTCTCTCTCTCTCCTCTCTCTCTCTCTCTCTCTCTCTCTCTCTCTCTCTCTCTCTCTCTCTCCTCTTTACAGACGATCTCCAGCCTCTCTCTCCTCTTCACAGACCTACAGCCTCTCTCTCTCTCGTCTTTACAGACGCCCTACAGTTTTTATTAACCTCAAAGCCATTAGGAGACACACACACACACACACACACACACACACACACACACACACACACACACACACACACACACACACACACACACACACACACACACACACACACACACACACACACACAGCTTCCGTAGCCCTGCTCTATAGCAATGACATCAGTAGGCTAGTATACTTTCCATGTCACGTTAGTATGCTTATTAACAGCAGAAAATCTTTGTCGCAAGGGAGAAACCTACAAAACGGTATTAAACTAGCAAATTCTGAAACGAAAGTTGTACCCACCAAACACTTTAATGAAGGTCGCCTTGCAAACGGGAACCTTCTCTGGGTGACTGTGGCACAAGAGATTGTACTTGACAGATACGTTCCGGTCTTTTTGTTTGTTTACGTCCTGAACTTTCGGACGCTTCCTTTTCACTTGCGTGATGTCCAGGAGATGAAGTATAGCCCGGTCCTGGTCAACCTTGTTTGGTTTTTTTATACAAATGGTTGAAGTTCATCATCAGGTCGTCCGGTGACAGCTTCTCGGCCTGACAGAAACCTTTCGCAGCAGCTTTGTGTTGACATCCCAGTCGGTATTAACGCGCCACCCGAGTGACAAACCTTCTTTTGTTGTTGTTTTTTGTGGTTTTCTTTGTCCAGTCCACGTTTTCTACCCCCAGGTGTAGGTCTCACTTGCTCATCCAGGCCATCAAAGGTGTTACAACAGTTTAAAGACATTTAAAGACTTATTTCGAAGACTGAATGAACATAAACAAACCTCGACTCAGAGCGCCGCCATGTTGGATTGCATAGAACGCTCACCGAATTCTGATTGGTAGAGGACATATCGCGTTTAGGCTCAAAATAGGTTCGTCGCTTATCGCGGTTTGGAAAGGAACTGCATCTTGCCGTACATTTTAAACAAGGATATATAGCGATTTGGCATGAAACGTTGATAGAGCACTGAATAGGTTCAGTACACAGCAAAATGGCACGACAAACTCGATTTTTTTCAATTTGGCGTTTATAGCATTTTGGAAAAGAACTCCTCATATATTGTGAGATTATTACGTTTCTAAGAGAAATTGATAAATTAAAAATAATCTAGAGTTTTGGTTCTTTGTTTTGTTTATTGTTTTCTGCATAGTCTCTTGTCCACACTCCAGTCCAGAGGACATAGCTTGTTGGTCTATGTTTGATAACCAAGAAGTAGCCGAAATACACCCTGCGAGCCGGCTTCGAATCCCGCTCAATCCCTTGTATGTCAGAACATGCATAAATGTAAAGGTGGAGCTTATTTATTATTTTACCACACTTTTGGGTAAATCAATGGATCATTTAAGTTCTTCACCATAATCATTCGTGATTCATTGTCTGTTTATATGATTGTACTTTGTAACAGAATCTAAATCTTCAAAGTAACTCATGTTATCAAATCAATGAAGTTAAGAGTCAAATCTTTGTCTCTGAAATGTAGTGAAGTATTAAGGAGCATGCAAGGAAGTACATCATTGTACAGTAGTTCTATAGATGTACTTCATATAGAATAGTACTTAGAATATAAGTACTATGCCAAATATGTATGAGGATTATTGTGATGTTGTGCATTTATTATTATAATTACAACTTGTAATAAATGTATTAAAACTTAAGAACAAAGTATTAAGTAAATATAACAATAATGAAAGTGAAATATGATGATGAAATATTCAAAACAGAAACATCCATACTTGTTTTATATGTATTTATATATTTAAAATAAATATCAAATATTTAAAAGAAGTTAAAAACACAGAAACATCCAAAACTGTTTTATACGTGCTATGAGGTCACAACAACATTGTAATACCAATATAAACAATAATAATAATAAAAGTGTACCATATATAACATAACTAACTAAACAGTGCCATCAAATGTAAAGACATAAAGTGTCAAATAAATAATAAAATGACCCACCGGCTCACAACATTTGGTCATCATCCCCCCTCTTTTTTTCCTATACCCTCTTTGCTCCAGTACAGCCCTCCAGTCCTCATAGGACTGGGTCTCGGATTCTTTACAGTACCAATTTCCAAAGTACTGTAAGTGGGCTGGTGGCTTCCTGTCTTTGTTGCACTTTTTGCAAAGGATTGTGTCTGTCTTTTTGACATATTTTCGTTTGCCTGATCCCGATTGCTCCCTCTCCTCTTTTCTTTTCCTGTACTGCTGTGTGGTGTACGGCACGTTACTCTGACCGGATGTTAGGGCCTGAGCAGCTGATGGCAATGGCATGTTGAGAAGCATCATCTGAGAGCTTCCAGGCACTTGAGGAAGCTGCACAGATGGTACCATCATGTATGGGGTTGAGAAGGGTGGAGTCGGTGCAAGGAAGGGAAGAGCATAGCATGGAGGTGGTGGTGGGACCTGTGAGATGGCCACTGGTTGGGATCTCTTCTGGAGCTTTGCCTCACCAGCAGTGTTTGTTGGCAGAACAAAGGTGTGAGGCTCAGCCAGACTGCCAGGAAACAGAGATGTCCCTTTCTGCTTTGCCACAAGAAGCTGCTCAGGTCCTGCCATGGGAGCGTCAGGAGCGGGGATACCCTGCTTCAGGACCTGCTGTTCCTGAGACCTGCAACGCCTGCTGAACCTGCGCAAACATGAAACAATCAATATTAATGAACAAAATTGAATATTTGTAATAGAAAAAAGTTGGGATTATTTTGAACAGTAAATCATTAAGGGTAAGTATTACAGTGTAAGTATACATGTTTTGCAGTATATGCAGTATGCTCATTTACTCACCATTGTGTGACAGTTGCAACATTAACTTCTGGTAGCTGGATGGTGGTCTCAGTCATCACCTTGGCGTTGGTGATCACGCACTCTCGGATGTGCTTATAAGCACGTATCACCATTGTGAAACGTGAGACCCTCTTTCCCTCGCAGCGCACAGAGTTTTTGTAGAGGTCACAGAGCCTTGTGAAGATGGCCTCCACCACTCTGTTGCAGTCTGGCCACTGTGCAGGACTGTGAGCCCCAATGAAGCACCTGTAAATCAAACAGAAGACTTGTTATTGTTAATTACTAAAGATTGAGATGTATTTGTACTTTTCTGTAATTGTACTTCCCTAAAGTTATGGGGGAAACCCAGAAAGTGTTGTTCTGCTTTATTCCATCTGACACACAGACTTGTTTACTGTCTCTTATGTAATTGTTTGTTTTGGACCCAAGAAAGGAAAGGTGGTGTTCAAGTTAATAAGGATCCTTTAATAAACTTGACTACACTTATTAAGGTGAAGACAGTATTTCAGACAGTTTCAGTCATTTTAAAATGTTCTACTTAATGTAACAAACCTTTTAGTGCTCTCTACACCTGGTGCCACAATCGTTTTGGTGCCCTGAATCGCCCCTGCTTCAGTGTGTTTTTGTGACAGGGTGGATAGATGGTCATCCTTTTGTCGAAATCCCCCAGTGCCTGCCACAGAGTGATTATTTTGGCGCACTCGTCTCCACTTAAGGCCAGTAGGTGTTCTGGGAGACCAAAAAAAAACTCTGCCAGCTCCTGGACGGCTCCATACCCCTCGATATTGTCAGGGCCAACACAATCCTAAAAAGAAAGATAATTCAAACATATTTGATAGCAACAACAAATGCTATTAATTGTAGCTGACATAACCCAGATTACAAGCATGTAAATTGGTCCTTACATCGACTGAGGTGGATTGTTGTGAGGACTGGGTGCTGGTGGAGGATGGAGGAGGGACCACAGACAGTGAGGACAGGGTGCTGGTGGAGGATGGAGGAGGGGCCACAGACAGTGAGGACAGGGTGCTGATGGAGGATGGAGGAGGGACCACAGACAGTGAGGACAGGGTGCTGGTGGAGGATGGAGGAGGGGCCACAGACCGCAAGGACAGGGTGCTGGTGGATGGAGACGGAGATACAGAGGACGATGCTTTTGATGAGGCAGCAGGTAACCTTTGAAGGTGGAAGGTGGGGACAGTGAAGTCCTGAAACTCCTCAGGTTCAGCATGACCTTCATGAACATCTATTGCCACCTCGCTGCTCTCTGACTCTTGTATGGCCAGCTTGTAGTCCTGAAGAACTTGACCAGTTTGCTGGTAAAGGTACTCCACTCCCATCAGTTCCTCTTTCAAATCAAATAAAAATACAATTAGATAATACACCATCATATATATAATATCATTTTAAATATAAATTACTTAATCTAATTACTCTTGGTATTTAGATGATGTTATTTGCATATCAATCAGAAAACATAATGCAAGTGATAAAATGGTAGGCTATTAGTATACTACAAGCAAATAAAATATATATCTACCAGTGTATTTTCGTGGCCCAACATAAGGGATGATCTTCTTGCCTAGAACCTCCTCTGCCAGAGTATTCACAGCATGGCGAAGAAGATGATTGTAGCAGTGTGGATGCTGCTGCTCATCCCTTGTTGCTGCCACAGCCCGGTCCTCATTCCAGCGTGCCAGTCCATCCAAAAGATAGGCTTGGAAAAAGGTGTCACTTGCCAGAGTACCTGTAAAGTACATTTTGAAATGTATCATGTTTTTATTTCAGATCATTTCAACATTTGTATAGATAAAAACACAGCTGTTATTTATTCCAATCCAATGGTGATTAATCTAACCATAGGATGAGAAAAGGGAAACACATATTTACCTGGGATGAACCGGTTCAGGTGCAGGTGAAATGACTCCAGTGAAGTAGAGCCTCTGGCACAGCGGTATGTTGGCAGGCAGTGCCCTCCCTTCACACTGGAGCCAGTTTGTGCATAGAGCTGCACACTTGGAGGATCCTGGATGCAGGCCACATGCTTCCACTGGGACTTGATGATTTCACTCATCCGGGCCGAGTTGATGAGTGGCACTCCCAGAGAATCCCGACCAGCATCTCCATCAAAGGCCTGGATGAGCCTATGAATCTGAGCCTGGGTCTCCTCTGTGCCGCGGGTGATTCTCCGGCAATGCAGAGCTAGCTCACTTCTGCTGACAGATGAAGCACATCAGCCTCGGATGGATGTCTCCCTCCAGCTTCTAGCTCTGCACGCTTTGCATCCTTCGCGTCCTTCAGGTCGTCCTGGTCCCACATGAAAATACAGTGGCTGAGGCGACTCATAAAAGTGGCATACAGCTGGTGGGAGACTATGCTGCAACCCACAGCAAATCTGCGCATGAAGTGCCAGATGTCTAACCGGATTGTCATGTTGTTCCACTCTTCAAACATCCTCCTTAGAAGAGTGTTTCCACAGCAGTCTCGGTCCACATATAGCACTTCAGGAGGAGCCACCCCAGCCATTCTGTATCTGTTGATGAGTCCTTCAACCATAGGACCAAGACCATAGCCCTCGCCGGCTGTGAGCACGGACATGATGACCTGTCCATGCTCATTACCAACGTTGGTTGCCCAGGTAGCGGTGCCGTAGCTTTTTCCCGCTAGCTTACGGGCCACCTTTTTGGTTGAATCCATCTTCAGGATCCGACCGTACTGGGAAGTGATGGTGGCCTTGATTTCATCTAGCCTTTGCACGACATCCTGGGCATAAACTTGCATCAGCCAACGGTGTTTTCGGGACAGGAGGCATGGCAGGTACAGGATCAAAGGTCACGGGCAGAATCAGGCCTGATGTAACAGCACTGGCAATTCCTTTACAATCCTGCAGGTACTGGACTGTCTTCTGCATCCACACCCCAGCATGACGCTCCTGCAGCTTCCTCTGGATCTGGCTGCTGCTGTTTCCCAGCCCTCGCTGACGCATCAAACTTGCAACCTCAAAGTCACATGCAAGTTTAGATGTCAGGATGCAAGGGAACTGCACCCTGTGTCCAGTGGCGACTGGTCATTAGGGGCAGGTGGGGCACAGCCCCACCTAGTGTCAGCAGAAAGTATTAAAATAATGATTACAACAAAATGCAAAAAATAAATTAAAAGATATATAAAATATATTTTAAGATCATGTTTAATCATCTGATTCGTCTGTACATTGCTGTTTTAGTATGTGTTCTTCTAATTAGTGTCTACAGTGTGTGCCTATTGAGCTGTTTAGAGCCATGTGGGACAAAACCTGATCCTGCCCCTCCCTCTGACTGTCTAAGTGAACGGTGACTGCAAAAACTACACTGCGCATGCTCAGAGTATTTTCCTATTTAATGTGTGTGGCAAAAAATAATGACCATAGGGGCAAAGTGCTGCCATCCCCACCATACGTCATCTCACATAATTCAGAGCTGATTGGCTGTAAGTACGTGTGCCGCGAAAAGTGTGGTGTGTGAAGAGGAGGAGAGAGAGCTGCAGTGAGGCGTCCTAAAACCAGGAAGTAAGCTGCGCATGGCTTCCCTCCACAAAAAAGCAACGAGATTTCTCCATAGAATTTTAGAAAATAGCTCAAAATAAGATCTGTGGGAAACGTAGCTGTTAGATAAATGTACGTTTTGTTCAGCCGTGAATGGACTTAATCTTCAAGTCAAGGTAAGACTGCAATTTTATTGAAAATGGGATCTTACTAAGAGAGAACAATTCAATATTTAAATGATAAAATTACATTTTTTTGGGTATCCTTCTGTTGAACTGTCTGTTTAAAAGTAATTGAAGCATCAGACAAAAAAAGCTTTTGAAAATAATATTATATTTTGATTTAATATATTTGTAAACCTGAAGAGTCAGTGCCAGTGCCTCACCAGCCATGAACCTCTCTGCAGAAGCTTATATATAGACATCTGAGTTTTTTGTGCCCCACCACTTTTGTACATATAGAAACACCGCTGCCTGTGTCCAATGTCCAGCTGAGAGATGAGGCCGTGGCTCCAGCTGATGACCTTCCTCTTGCACCTTGGGCAGGCCAGGTACTCATATGCAACAAAGTAAATATTTCCAACAGCCACCACCTGCCTGATCTTCTGATGTAGGCCAGCTGAGGTCAAAGGGTCTTTGTTGCAATCTGGATGCGGACAGGTCAGCATTACTTGCCACAGCTTTCGTGGCATCCACAGCAGGAGGGGATGACCAAAGTAATTATCCTGAGCAGGAGATGTGCTGGTCCTCAGTGGCACCTGGGGGGGATACCACCAAAGTTTGTCCACCCTGCTATCCAGCTCAGGATGCCCCTTTGCGTTCCACTTAAACAGAGCCTTTGATATCCACCTCTGATCCACTTCAGGCAAGGTGTGGGTCCAGCCAGCTGGAAGACAGACTCGTAGTGCTACAAAAAAACAAAACAAAAAAACTAAGAAATAAACAAATGCAAATTCATTTTTGCTTTATTGTCCCTAGATATGAAACTTATTAAAAGTTCATTAGATCATTTTTTTAATATAAAGTGTTATGGAAATGGTGTGATCTAATGGGTTAACCTTTTGCTGTGATAACAGATGCTTTGTTGTCTAAGGGAGGGTTTACGACCCTACAGGAAAGGGAGGGGGGAAAGGAAACAATGGGGGGTGTTTGCGACACCTAATTGATCTCTATAGGGGGTGGGTTTTCTTTGATATAAACTAAAGCCGAGCCTGATGTACTCTTGCAGGCACTCTCTAGACGAGGTGTCATGTATGCACACATCAAAGACCTTCTTAAGGACTTCAGTACGAATATTGAGTTTCTTTGCCTAAGCCACAGCAGCTGATTTTACCTTGTGACAACAAAAGGAAAAGGACATGAAAAATAAATGAGAAAAATGTATCACTAAATGTGTCCACTTAAATATATTGTGTTTTAATGTTTGAGATATTGAAATGTTAACATACCTGCAGGATTTGCCTCCTCAAATTGTACTGCCTCTGCCAGGAGTGTGCTGTCGTCAACCTCACTGGACACAGCCAGGTGTGTGAGGGTGGAGGCTGGGGCCTTTGCTGCCTCGAAGGAGACAGGCAGTTGGATGAGGTGGGGTTTTGGCCGTGCACGTGCATGGACCAAAGCTAAAGAAAGACAAATTAAGGACAACCAGATAAACATCACAAGTATTGAAGAGTACTAAACATTAAAAATAAGTGTTATCAAATAAATGTTTGCTTACAGGGTTTGGTTTTGCTGGGGGAAACCAGCCGTTTCACTGCGTTGGTGAGGCTCCTTTGATTTGGCACCTTCTGTCCAACCAAAAGGGAGCAGAGTGAAGAGGTTGAGGCATGCTGGCTGGTCCCAGCTTGCTGGGTGGGAGCAGCATGCTCTGTGGTGGCCAAGTGCTGGGCAGGGGGAGTGACCTGGGCAGGGGGAGTGTGCTGGGGAGCGTTGGCAGCATATTGCTCTTCTTTCATGGCAATGGCAATTCTACCAGAAGGAAAGAGCTCAATATACTCTTTGAACATGCCTTTGTTCAGGGCATGTTCTTTGGAGTCTTTGCAGCCTCCTGTCGGGTCTCTTATCATTGCTGCCACTAGGTAAGCAGCATAGCCAAGAGAATTTTCCACCACCCAACGGAAAGTCTGCCCGCGAAACAGACCAAACTGGATTTCGAAGAAACCCAGCAGGTGTCTTCTGTTGGATGGATCTCCACGGTGCTGGGTTATGGCTGTTCTGGCGTTGTCCATCACTTCCTCTAGGGAAAGAGGTCGAATCCACGGCCTGTCTTTATTAGACTTCTTAACCTTTGTTGCTTCCAAAGTGTCTGTCAAGCTAACAATACCGTCCCGTTTTCGAAAGCGTGGTTCCATCTAGAGAATAAGAAAATAGTCATATTTAAAAAAACTGAGAAATATGTAATTTATAATAAATATTTAATGAACAAGCTGTAAAATATTACATATTGATTCAAAAACTGATGACTATATACAATACAAATTAAAGATGAATACAAATAAGTACAAATGCAAATTATGCATTTAAATGTAATCAATCAATCGAAATGTATAAATAGCCTATATTTTGTATGAAAAACTCGACCTTCATACTAACTATTTAATAATTTCCTCTCAGTTATAGTGTATTAAAGTACCTTATAATGGAAACAGGCCTGCCTACTCAAGTACAAGTATTTCATAATATAAGGTGATAACTGCATTGTAACAACTGCATTTTAACTTCCCCACTGTCCCCCCCGGACTTTCATTGTTTACAGGTGAGGTTTAGTATTTAAATTAATGGTAAAATAAAAACAGATGTCGCGGTTACAGTCAAGGGCAAGATTTGTTTTGCCCTTGTTTTATTTGTATATCATGCTGTTAAAGCTCGCTTAAAGACTAAATGTACTTTTAAAACACGTTGGTGGCTGCCGGTGACGGACAATAAAAGAAGCTGCGCTCGCTCGCTCCCGTCCGGTCCCGTCCGAGATTCTCTCTAGCTCGTAGTTATGTTAGTCCTTAACTTAAGCTGGTTAATGTCATAAACCGGCATTTTATTTAGCCAGATATGTCAACATTAAATTGACGATACATGTACATAATAATCCGCTACCGGTAAACATCACATACATGGAAAGGTTACGGCGGGACATGTCCGGTTCGCTAGTCATTAGTAAAATGTCCCTGTGCAACATGTTGTTTAGTTAACATATATCTATACATATAATATGACAGTTTATAAGCATTGACAACATAGTTAAAGGATGATGTACTTACTTTTGTGATGTTGGGAAAAAGTGAATCTCTCGCTCGCGGCGTCCGCATAGTAGCCCCGCCTACGGAGACGCTGATTGGTCAATTCTTGGTAGCAATACGGCCGCTGATTGGACAGATCTCTCAATTCTTGGTAGAATCTTGGTAGCAGACGTGAACGTGATTGGCTGTCGCTACCAAGAATGAGCTCGACTCACAGGCGACCGGGAGCGCCAGTTGGTGGCGGTAATGCACCTACAAGTTGGTTTGCCAACTGCCAATAAACACTAAAGAAGAAGAAGAAGAAGATAGTCAGGAGAGGTTTCTCAATGCTCTAATTTCCCCTCCTCGACTCCTTTCCTCGACTCCTATCCTCGATACTTAGTCCCGCCCACAGGAGATGCGAGCGGAGTACTGAGGAGGGGAGCCGAGGAGAGAGGAGGGGAAGCAGCAGGCTGTTAGAGAATGAGAACTCCTCTCCTCTGAGCGGTCATTTTAAAGAGACGTCCATTAATGATGACAGGAGGCACAGCAGCCCTCTGTCTGATGGACAGATGTGTTCATGACGACTTATATATTTACTTTTAATTCATTGACAGTGCGGTATAATGAGACAATAACAGGCTACAGATGCGGACATATACACACATATATTTATATAAATATATACAATTTCAGAATCAAACAAGTACTCTCATTATGAGAGCACTCTCATAATAACGTAACACAACCAGAGACTGGATATATCCCCCCTCCTCTCTCTGGTAGCTGAAATGGGGAATTGAAATTACGGGCCAAAAGTTGTATTTACAAGTATTAAAAGTAAGCATAGGACACCAAACCAACTGAGACACACCTACAGCTCCTAAAGCATAATCAGGCTACAGCCGAAAAATATCGATTCTTTGTTTGTAGATATCTACTAAACTACAGCATACAAATACAGAGAGTAATGTAGGCCTGTTATACTGAGTGTTATATATTATACACACTGCTCTGCTTTCTGCACGGAACTCACAGCTGTTCTCACTGTAAACATCGGGTAGTGATGAAAGCAGTTTCTAAAATAATATCCAGGGGATGCATGCAGAGCTGTCATTGGCTGAGATAAGTCCGGCCGTGCGTAACGCCTCCACCGTTCCCGGAAATGCACCCGCGGAGGAGGCGTGGAGGAACCGTCAGTGTATCCTCGGTTAGAGCTCCTTCGGAGAGCCTCCTCGATGCTCGGTCCTCGATGTGCATTTAGAGAAATGAGATGTCCTTCAACATGGCGCGCTGAAATCCATTTCCGGGTCACTACCGGAGGACCGAGGAGGGGAAATTAGAGTATTGAGAAACCTCTAGTTTTTCTCCCAGCAGTTCCATTTCCGGTGCTGCGGCAGGGCAGCACCTGTCTGTGCTGCGCGCTGCGGCACATTTGTATTACACCGGGCAGCGGCACACTATGAACTGTCAGAAAGACTCGGGTCTAACTCACTCATGAGCCTCATCTCAATACCCCTCCTCGACTCCTCTCTTCCCCTCCTCCGGGACTTGACCAGGAAATCGATCAAGACACGCCATTTTGAAGGACGTCCCGATAACTGAAATGCACACGGAGGAGTCGAGGAGGGGTGCGGGAGGAGGGGTGCGGGAGGAGACGAAAGAGAGGATACCAAGCCCCCAGGAAGTGCGCCGGACTCAGATGAAAATATTCGTGCTGGCCAAACGGCGGTACTACACTTCCGTTTGGTTGCCAGGCCCGGAAACACTTTTTCCTATTGACTTACATGGGGAAAGAGTGGTGTGTAAATCGTTGGATACTTTTTTTTAAACTAAATAAACTATCCAGTATGAACACTTGTATAGCCCTTATTAAAAACATTCGTTCTTCAAGTTGTAATAATGTGCTAATAACGTTATTCTGAGAGTTATTTCCCTCTGCATTATGAACGCGCATCTAACCCACGGGACCGCGCCGCCCGGCACGTTCATGTTACGTGTCCCGACCAATCAGAGCACACTGTGCTCACAGGGAGGGTGGGGGCTGGAGCTATTGGAGCTGCAACGAGCCGTTAAAGGCAGAGAGTGAAATTCAGTGAATACACGTAGTTTACAGAGATGCTGTATGAGAAACCAATTTGAGTTGCGTTTATCTTTACCCATGGAGAACGGACCCATATCGTCTTACTGCCACTCCACGGAGCTGTAATAATGGATATATTGCACATGTTTGCTGTAATTCATTATCATACTACATGGGCTGTATGATTAAATCTTGTACCGTAAATGTTGTATTAAATAGTTAATATTACTTATTATTATAGGCCTAAGTATATATATATATATATATATACTTAGGCCTATAATAATATTAGGGCTGTCAAACGATTAAAACATTTAATCAGATTAATCACAGCTTAAAAATTAATTAATCATGATTAATCACCATTCGAACTATGTCCAAAATATGTCATTTCTTTATGTATGTTGTTGTGGGAATGGAAAGATAAATGAAAGAAGGCGGATATATCCATTTAATATGTTTATTGTAAAAAATATCTGTGTGTCAAAATGAAAGAGAGCACCTATCAATCATCAAACCGTGGGGTCTTAATTCATTACGTGTTGATTTCTATCAACGGGGGAGTACTTGAGGAAAGTCGACGGGGGGTGGGGGGGGGTGAACGTTGCGATCAGCTGTTTTAGCGCAGTTCTCAAGTGAAGGGGGGGAGTCTCCCTCCGCAGCCGGTTGGCGTAGTTTTGGCACAATTCCGTTGTACAGACTGAAGGATAAAGATAAGGCAAAAAGTAACTGTGAATATAAGATATAGTAAATCCTGTTATAGGAAACGCTAAAAACATTGAGCTGTCTGAGTGGAAAAATAACGTGTTAAAGTTTACTGCTGGCCGGCTACATCCTGTTATCTTCAAGGACTAGAACACCATGGTACGGTATGTGGGGCCCTGACCTTCAAAAGGTGCAACCGTCTTGTGAGAAAACCAGTTAAAGCAGGTAACAAAGACACACCGAAATTAGGAAAAGGGAGTAGGGCCCTGGCCGTGACCTTAGCTAAAACTGTGTGTTGCTGGGCAGAAAAGGCAGATTGCAGCACAGAGAGCACCAAAGGTGGGGGCTTCACAGCAAATACTATAAAGAACAAGATATATTCAGGATTCGAGGCTTACTTCAACTGGGATCTTACACTGACGAGCTTGTCACGGTGAGAACTCAAGAAGGAGTCCAAAGCGCTTTGTGGTATAGTATGGATTGATGTATCTTTGTTGAACTGTGTAATAAAGTGCTTATTTGAAGAAACAATCCATTGGAGTGCAAAGTCTAGTTTTTGTACAGCTAACAGAGAATAGTGTCGAAGGACACAATTCCTTTTCCCTCAGAACTAAGAAAGGTCATCGGCGGATCCGGACGGCGACCCCGCTCTGGCCATATCCAAACGATCTGCGCGGAGGACGGACCTGGTCCGGTAGACTCCAACAGCTTGGTGACCCCGTGACGTGATGGTCTAGAGCGGGTAGTCTGGACACCGATGACCTTCTGAGAGGACACCAAAAAACATTGAGTTTACGGCATTTACAAGAAACCATCTCACACAATCAAAAACCCGGGTAATTCAGAATCAAGGTAAGCATCTGCCTGTTACAACAAATAGATGTGTTTGAAATACCACTACATTTTAGGATTGTGTGAAAATGGCAGAAATAATTGTCTCAGCTAAAAAGTAAAGATAAAACGTAAATAAAATTGTGTGCACTAAATAGATCAACAAGGGCATAAACAAATCTGTGGTGAGAAGCGGGTGAAACCCGTAATTTATGAGGATCCGCCGCGGTCCAAAGGGAAGGTGTAAAACTAGTAGCAATACTAGTAGCCATAGTACAGTGTAAAACTAGGGGAGACTCTAGTATCTAAAGGAAGGTGTAAAACTAGTAGCAATACTAGTAGCCATAGTACAGTGTAAAACTAGGGGAGACTCTAGTATCTAAAGGAAGGTGTAAAACTAGTAGCAATACTAGTAGCCATAGTACAGTGTAAAACTAGGGGAGACTCTAGTATCTAAAGGAAGGTGTAAAACTAGTAGCAATACTAGTAGCCATAGTACAGTGTAAAACTAGGGGAGACTCTAGTATCTAAGGAAAGGTGTAAAACTGGTCGCCGTATCAGTAGCTAATATATCTGTGTACAATGTTTGATTGTTTGAGAAAGAATAGTTTGTGGGAAACCTTCCCTGAGAAATTAATAATTTGTGTGAAACCTTCCCTGGGAACTTAAAGGAGTTGTATTGATCTGTTTGTTGATTGTTCTGTCTGTTGGTTGTCATTGTTGATTCGTAAAGACCTTGTTTTATGTTGGTAAATGTTTTGGTATACCAATAGTTTGTTGTTAGTTGTTGAAAGAAGCCCCCCTTCTCTTGAAAAAGCTGAGAGCTCCAGCTGGAGCCAGTATTTGTACTTTCGGATTCTGTAGAAGAGTACTCTTTGTTTCAATCAGAAAAAGAGCAAGCTATTCATCACAATTGTATTTTTAGGTTATGAATAAAACAAAAAGTAGTAGCCTAAGTGATAAGCAGGAGGGTTTTTGAACGCTTGTCAGTCAGAAGGAATCTATTAATGTTTATATAACAGGGGAAGCTCATTTGTGGTCAGCTGCCCTCTGTTCTTCAATATTCTGTGTTGCTCCACGGACATTCAAATAAATAAGAATAAGGACATTAAGAGTAACGACAAGATTTGTCCAGTGTGTTAATAAATACAAGTGAACACATATTAACCTAGTCAGATAAATAGATACGAAGTCATTCTTATTTCAAGGAAGCCCCCCTCCTCCTGGAATGCCTGTTCCAGCCGGGGTGTCTGTGAGAGTACCCACACCCCCCCTCCTTCTTTTTTCTCTCTCCTGTTTGCTCTCTTCTTAAATGCATGAAGAAAGAGCATTGAATTTAAAACAAGGAGTGAATAATCGAGTGGTCTGAAGTTGGAGTGAATAACATTGAAAATTAATAGATCAATGTGGGAGCTGAAGTAGTAGATCAATGTGGGAGCTGAAGTAGTAGATATTGAAATAAATAAGAAACTATCATTTGCTGTTTTTAGCATAGTTTTTGTAGGATACAGTTACGTAACTTTGTGGTTTTATGAGGGGTTTTGAGAACGGATTGGTACCATTGCATTACATTGTGAATGTCATGGTATTGGTGGCATTTTCAGTTCATTGCTTACTTCCACACGCCTTTTCCCCTCCTTGTCTCTTTCATGACTTTATTTAATGCATTAGAACGATTGTTATTGTAACTTTCCGTGTTTATAGAATTCAAACTCACTGTTCACATTACGGAGTATATTTCCGGAACGGCCTTTCAAAATAAAAGCCACAGGCCGCTGTTCACCAGAGATGCCTTCACAATAAAACAGTAATTAGATTAACAATATATTTAACTTATATTACGTCCTTAAATATTGATTTTAATTCATTACAGCTTTCAAATACGGCGCGGATTGAATACAGTTATTTGTGTATTCTGTTACAACATCACCATGCTTGTAACACAACTTAGATAAACAATTTGAAAATTAATAGAATTAACCAAGTAGATAAAAGATTAGTATAGTGGTTAAGGAGGGTGTCTTTGTTTTGCCTATTAACTTAGAACTGAAGTAATAAAGAATAGGCAGACTACTATCATTAGTTTGTTTTAACACTCACATGTTTCAGCATTCCTGACCTCAGCCGTTTTATTTTGCAACCCGTTGGGAGAGAGATTTAAATTGAGTTTTTCTCAGTAGCTGAATGTGATTACAGCAGCATTGGATAGTTCTGCACCACCTTTTGGGTTCTCTGAATCAGTGTGTTGGTGAAGAGTTTCTCACTGCAAACAGAGGAAGTATGCAAAGAACGCATAGGAGATTATGCTTGTGCCTCGTTGTCAAGGTAACAGTGGTGTGAAGAGGTACTGCGGTTTGGGGGGATTTCTGCTGTACAGAGGACAATGTGTGTCTGCCAAGTGATTCCTTCCCCCATCCCAATGCCAGGGAGAGTTTTCTTGGAGCCCACTGACCAGGGCCGGTCCTAGCTTTTTTGGGGACCCTGCCACTGACTACAGCTGCATCACTGACTGTGCTCATTATGACAAGATCTTGAGACATGCTTGTCTCAGATTGTTCTGGAGGAATGATGCAATGATTTTACAGCATAATTGTGCAAGAATTTCCCAGGGGGTGGTGTAGAAACCTTAATGCTTAGTGTTTAGATAAGAGGCTGCTTTTTTAAATGATGGTCTGGAATGCTGAAACGATTAAAGTTTAATATTCTTGTTTAGCAAACAAGACATCTGATTATTATGTCACACATAATAATCTTGTTATAGAAACTAGCTATGGGTAAAACGTGTGGTTGTTATACCATTGTTATCATGAACAAAAGATAAATAAGGAAATAGTATCTGCTTAAAAATGAACGGATTTCATACCCTAGAGAGGATTAGTTATTGTGAATACTCCACAAGGTATCTACTAATGTATTGTAAAGAACTTGAATTGACTTGATAAATAAGTGAAGATAAGAAGATGTATTAACCATGAATTAATCAATTGGTAAATTAAAAATAGCGGTAAAGAGGAAAACTATTAAAGTGAAGTGAAAAATCATCCTAAAACACACTGATGGAAAAAGTGGGGGGGCATGATGGAAGTATGCACTAGACTTTAAGTAGTGGGTGTTTGGGAGTACAGAGTAGAACCATATTCTTCAATCTTTTCATCATGTTTACAAATTATTCTTTTAGAGTTTTTATTCAAGTGTGAATTTGGTAGTGTTTTAATTTGTTACAGTATTGATCAGTTCAAAGGGAGAGTTTTAGTAACAGCTCTATAAGATCAGACAAATATTTATTTATATAGGTCATGTTGAAGGGAAAGCTAGTTCTAAACTAAATATAGTATTTCAATTTGAGGTACTGGTTTCACCATTGTGGCATAGTTATTACCATAGGAGGGCTTTCGGATGGACATACGAAATGACTTCTGTTTTTAAATCCTTGATAAAGTAGGGAGTAATTGTTGCATGTTCGGACACCCAAGGTTCCACACATTGTTAAAGAGGGTAACATTGTTCTTTAAGTGCACCAGAATTGAAGATAAATTAATATAATGAGTTAGGAAATACATAGCAGAGCTTTACAGATCCTGATAATGTTTTGACTCAAGAAAATAATTATAGACACAAGTTTCTGAAGTGAGTTTTGTACCAAGTTGCAGGGAATGTGGGAAACAGCTGTCCCAATGAAAAGTTAGAGATATCTTGAAAAGTATAGTTGTAATCATGAATTAATAAATGATGGCGCTCCATATATACAGATGTTTGTAGACAAAGGATACTGGCCTATGCTGACATGTCAAAGTCTCTGCAGAGCACGACACATGGCCAAAAAGACTGAGACCAAATGACCTTTGACCCTGACCGACAGTGTAACTTGAGAAGGCACTGTCAATGACTGACTCTGGGGTGATCCTGACCAAACCTGACAGTGTGAGTGAGTGTATGTCTGCATGTGATCAGTGCAACTGCATGATTTAAAACAATGACTAATCAAGCATGCTTTTGGACTAACACATTATTTCTGGGGCTCTGTGGGAAATGAGAGGTTTCCTACAATTCCACAGAATTGGAAAACCGCACTTGTGACCCGTTTCTAATCTACTTGATGATATTTCACTCCCACAGGAGGTGGCTCTTTGCAGAATGTGAAACTCAAACTAAAACATGAAGATTCTGTTTCTTTTAGGACTGAAAGAGGGAGAGAAACACTTCATTTCACTGAAGTGTTTACTGTGGAAAATGATGGATGTACATTTGTGAATAATTTTTGGTATTTTCTTATAATGCATTATGACCTGAAGGTTTTCTTCCCATACAGGATTTTGTTACACATGAGTTCATGTGTAAAAAGGGGGAGTGTAAACTTCACAATCTACATTTTTCAATCTGACCATTGATTGACAGTTTTAGAATGAACCTGCTCCATATCTGGGGATAAGATACTGTTTGATGGATGTTGCCATTTTTCTAATATTGATTGAGTTGTAACAAGTTAACACAGGTGCATAATCAGTGGCCAAGGGGCTACTGTGAGAGATGTAATTCCAGAATGGAATACTGAAGAAGTTGACCTGTGATAATGAAACCATTTTGTAATATTTCAACAGGTATTAAAGTAACTGAGGTTTGAAATGTAGAAAGAACATATTACAGTTAAAGCTAAAACATAGTAATGTAATGACACAGAATTTAATTTAGACAACATCATGTAACTAGCCTGGTAAAGAAGTAAAAGCCATAAACTGTATTGTTTAGGTCATTATGGGGATATACATTTCATCTAAATTCATAATAGAAAGACATTTGATGATAGTTTGTTGGAATTCTGTATTCATACGCAGTGGGGGATCAAACAGCTGAGGGCCCAGGAGCCCTGAGCGTAGGCTTGAGGGATTTGTATCAGATTTCTCCACACAGGTTGCTGGCGCCAAAAGGAGGACCCAGGAGGCCGACACAGCGGAGTTCGTCTGGCTGAAGGTCATCAGGACAAAGTGGCTCTCCGGCCCCGACCGAGTGACCCAGCGGACCTCTCATGCCGTCCGCATAGGACGAAAGGGGGACAGCTGGTGCCAGTGTGCGGCGGGGAAACCACCTGCTAGGACCAGGGACGACATCAGGACGGACGGGGCCCTCGCAGAGGAGGTCGACTCGGAAGGAGCCATCAGTGGACCGGAGAAGGAGGATCGTGAAGACATCTCTCCAGCATTGACCCGGAAGCCGCCATCAGCGGGCCGGAGGAGGAGGATCTGAAAGACATCTCTCTAGCAGGCAGCCCAGAAGCCGCAGTAAGCGGATCGGGGGGACAAAGACAGGGCAAGCCAGGACGGCCTAAAAGGGGCCTACGCTGTGAGTTCGCGGACGAATCCACAGCAGCCAGAGCCAAAGGACACACAGAGGAAGCTGAGGGCAGCAGGGACGCTGAATACGTCCGCCTGAAGACGATCAAACCCAAGTGGTGTGCTCCAAGGTTCTCTGAACCACTCAAGGTAACCCAGCGAACAGATCATGCAGTTAGAGTAGACGGAAAAGGAGACACGTGGTACCACTGAAGCAGGTGTGTGAAAGCACCAGCACCTACCAGGACCCTCGCTGACACCATCCAGGACCTAGGCCAACTGAACATCAGGCAAACAACCGAAGCCCCCCAACCCCCAAGTGTGGACATCGACTTCACTTCCGAGGAGGAGGAGGAGACAACAGGAGAACCAACGGCAGCCCAGGAGATAACAGCCGGCGAGGAGGCACAACAAGGAACCGCTCCCCCAAAGTAGGCGGTACACCACACGCATCACATACACACACCACACAAGAGACACTCACCTACACTGATACACCAAATAACTTTTACAAGAAAAACGAAGATGAAGAAGAACTCAGGACCTAACCAACACCTCTATTGCTTGGCCTTAACACTTTGTTTTTTCATCATTGTTGGAATAATCATTATCATAGTGGGTGAAAGGGGGAGGCAAATCATTGACCAAAGTGATAATCCAAATTCCCCACAAAATGAAACTACACAAGATATCAATGGCCGTGTTTGCAGCAATTTTGACCTTGTGCGGGTGCTGCTGCATCCCATGTATCCGCTCAATGGTGGACAAAATAATTAGTACCGCCATAGCACCTTCTACTCCCCTGGGCCAACAACTCGCCTTGCTATCCTTAGAAAACAACCCAGACATTGAGGAAGGCGAAGAAGAAGCAGCAGCAATGGACACTTTCCCGACAGCACCACCAGTACCACCGTATGGCAGAATGTGGGAAAGAGAGACAGAAGCCTAAAACAGCTGACATAAATGTACATAAACAATAGCGTTGTTTTGTTGCCCCAATCATTAGAATGGGGCAAAAGGGGGATTGAAGGATAAAGATAAGGCAAAAAGTAACTGTGAATATAAGATATAGTAAATCCTGTTATAGGAAACGCTAAAAACATTGAGCTGTCTGAGTGGAAAAATAACGTGTTAAAGTTTACTGCTGACCGGCTACATCCTGTTATCTTCAAGGACTAGAACACCATGGTACGGTATGTGGGGCCCTGACCTTCAAAAGGCGCAACCGTCTTGTGAGAAAACCAGTTAAAGCAGGTAACAAAGACACACCTAAATTAGGAAAAGGGAGTAGGGCCCTGGCCGTGACCTTAGCTAAAACTGTGTGTTGCTGGGCAGAAAATCGAATCGTGAGACCAGTGAAGATGCACAGCCCTAGCGCTCATTGGTGGTTTTTACCCCGTGCTGCTGATGAAACTCTGTTCCACAATGTTTATCATCATGAAATTAATATCTATATATTTTATACTATACTTGCACTGCTTACCGTTTTCATACTTTATATATCTTAGCATATTCATACACACTGTTCATACTGCTCACAGGCTGATATCTAGTGTATTCATACCCCTCACTGTTTATTCATCATTCAATTCATTCTATATTTTATTCTGTAGATTGTGTACATTACTTTTCACGTTACTGCTTGTTGCACCTGGTTAGAAGCTAAACTGCATTTCGTTGTCTCAGTACCTGTAATATGTGCAATAACAATAAAGTAGAATCTAATCTTGAGCAGGAACAAATGTATTTACTTAGTACATATCTGACATTAACGATTAAACACATGTGTGCATTCTTTATAAATGCAAACCGAGTCAAGCGGACTCCGGAGGTGGCGGTATGCACCTTAAACAGGGTTCATACACTTTTTCACCAATGATTTTCAATGACTTTTCCATGACTTCTCAATGACCTTTACCTCATTTTCCATGACCAAAAAAAAATTCCCACTGAAAATTGTTTATTTTAACATGGAACAGGAAAATAAGGTCTGCATATGAAACATGTTGTGCCTATCTAAAACAAATCAAATAGTAGGCTTACTAGCTTCTACACGCTAAAGCAACTGTAGTCAGGGAGGCTGGTATGAAAAAGGCGGCAAGGACCCGACCCCTGACCCCTTGAAAGGAGCAGTGTCAATAATAACAGAAACGCCAAAGAGTCACATCTAATAGAAATATATAAAAGCATTTATTTTAATTGTGTAGCAGTCAGTTTATAATTCTGGCAGCACTGTTGAGCATTTTGAAAATGTATTGTCATGCCTGTGCAAGGCTTAGTCTTTCTATCTTTATAGCCACTGGTGTAAAGTAACTAAGTTCATAAACTCAACAAGTACTATACGTGGGTACAATGTTGAGATACTTGTACTTTATTTAAGTATTTCAATGTTTTGCTACTTTGTACTTCTACTCCTCTACAGTTCAGAGGTACATGGTGTACTTCTACTCCTCTACAGTTCAGAGGTACATGGTGTACTTCTACTCCACTACAGTTCAGAGGTACATGGTGTACTTCTACTCCTCTACAGTTCAGAGGTACATGGTGTACTTCTACTCCTCTACAGTTCAGAGGTACATGGTGTACTTCTACTCCACTACAGTTCAGAGGTACATGGTGTACTTCTACTCCTCTACAGTTCAGAGGTACATGGTGTACTTCTACTCCTCTACAGTTCAGAGGTACATGGTGTACTTCTACTCCTCTACAGTTCAGAGATACATGGTGTACTTCTACTCCACTACAGTTCAGAGGTACATGGTGTACTTTTCCTCCACTACATGTATTTAATACCTTTAGTTACTCTACAGATGTGGATGAATGATGGTAAATCTAATCAAGTGTTAAATCAGACTTTAGTTCCACCTGGAGTAAATCCACCAGCTACCCTGCAGTATACAAAGTCATTCAAACTAGCTGCACCTTTACCAGCTTTGAGAACACTTTCATGATTAATCATTATAAAACATATCATATATATTATTCTGAAATGGACCAATCTGCACAACGACTACTTTTACTGTCGCTACTTTACTTTCACTATATTTTGATGATAATACTTTTCTACTTTTACTTGAATAACATTTTGAATGCAGGACTTTTACTGTAACAGAGTATTCCTACACTCTGGTACTTCTACTTTTACTCAAGTACAAGATCTGAGTACTTCTACTTTTACTACATGATCAGAGTACTTCTACTTTTACTCAAGTACAATACCTGAGTACTTCTACTTTTACTCAAGTACAAGACCTGAGTACTTCTACTTTTACTCAAGTACAACATCTGAGTACTATACTTTTATTAAGTACAAGATCTGAGTACTTCCACTTCTACTAAAGTACAAGATCTGAGTACTTCTACTCGAGTACAAGATCTGAGTACTTCTACTTATATGAGTACTTCTACTTTAACTCAAGTACAAGACCTGAGTACTTCTACCTTTACTCAAGTAAAAAACCTGAGTACTTCTACTTTTACTCAAGTACAAGATCTGAGTACTTCTACTTTTACTCTAGCACAATATCTATACTTGTACCACCTCCGTTTATAGCCTATGAAAAAAACTATTAGAAAACGAAGGCTAAAGCTAACGTTAGCAGATAGTGACAATGTATGCTAGCTAGCTAGCTAGCTCAACGATTCCTTAATGATATTGTGACAGAAAAACATTTCAGTTCACATCACGCTCTGCCGCTCTGCTCTGAACACCTGAACGGCCTGTTCTAACAGCTGTTCACCAGCGGTGCAGTCTGTGCCACAGTGACTCCGCACAGTTAACGAACGCACCGTAGATAATGTAGCTGACCGTCATACCGGAACAGCAGAGTTCAACCGACAGGCAGGAAGACTCGAGCACACAGCTCGCGCTTCATATATTAAAAAATAACACCATGCGCGTCATGATGGCACATAACAGCTCGCGACCGCAGATTATTTTGGCGATTAGATAAAATGTAAATTATATTTGACGCAACTTTAGTTACATTTCCATGACTTTTCCAAAACTTTGGGATAAACATCGTTTTCCATAACTTTTCCAGGGCCTGGAATTTGCATTTTGAATTTCCATGACTTTTCCAGGTTTTCAATGACCGTACGAACCCTGCTTAAAGTTGTTTGCAATCCGCCAAAAAACCGAGAGAAGAAGAAGACGAAGCCGACTCCGAGCTGTCCGACTTCAGGCGAGCTTTTTGAGACCTCCCCCGGCTGCGATCGGCTATTCTCGTCTACTTTCGAGGCGAAAGTCTCAAACAAGCCTAGTATACCACTCAATGTTTTGTTTCCATAGGTGGGTGTGTCTCCAGTGCCTCCTTGCTTCTGATTGGCTAGTTTGCCCTATGCTTGTGCTGTACTCTTCAAAATAAAGGTTCATACTATTTGCCTTTACACAGTGTAAAAATGACAAGCTTCTGCTATCTTTGATGAGCGATAACATTATGTTCGGCCATACGTTTTTCATAAGACTGATGAAGTTGGAATCAGTTGTAGTTACAACTATCCCAAATACTATGAAATACCTTAACTGTGTACTTCTTGATACTCTCCTTTCAACAACAATACCTGTCTTGCTGCTATATGTGACGAGCAATACAAATACTTTTAAGTTCTTAAGAAGACTCATCATTTTGGACTCAGTAGTTACACTAATAGCGCAAAGACTATAAAATACTTTTATTTTGTACTTTCAAAGAAATCCTCTGTCAAATTGTCCACCCTGAATACCCCATGCAGATGCTCCTGTTGTCTGTCAAACACAAGCAGAAACATTACTTTCCAAAAATGGAAAGTTATCTTGGTCCCGCTGCCCATGTGAAAAACAGGGTAAGTTTAGTGCTGCTAATGTAATGAAAATGGCTCCAGGCCCCACAAGATATGCTGTCAGCCATGTCTAAGACCTGAAGTCAGCATTGAGCTCTTCATAACACCATCAATAGAGGATTGATAGACAATATACTTGAGATTGTGAATTTAAAGGTGAGATGCATGCATGGGACAGTTAGGAGTTCGGTGGGAACCACTTACAATCCCACATTGGGTTGTTCATTTTGACAGGAATGCAGAAATCAAAAAAGGGAGGGAACGGCATGTCTTTGGAATGCTGACACTGGCCCAAACACAATACATGTTACTATCCTTGATAATATACTCATTTCTTAAATGCCAAAATTGTACTTGGAAATAATATAGATCCTTTAACAACAGCAAAAAGATCATCCTTTAAAATGTTACGATTTTATGGTGATTTATATATTTTGGTCACATAATAATTATGGATGTATAATGCGGTGGGGGTAGTGTTTTAATGGGTATTTAAATAGTCAACTAAGAAACGTAAAGTACTTGAAACATACATTTTAGTAACAATTTTGAATATGATGATTTTCTTGAGCTTTAAACTCATGGGGTCAAAATGACCACCAAGGATAAAGGGTGTAAAGTAAATGTGAAGATAAAGGAGGGTTAAGAATACATTATATAGCAGTTTTTTTAAGTCTATTTTTAACACGCTATTGAGTTGGCTTTTTCATTACATTTAAAATATAAATTGTACCTAAAATAATAATAATGAGTGAGTCTGTCTGTCTGTCTGGCTGGCTTGCACTGTCAGCCATGAATCCCTATCTTATAAAGTATGAGTATCTCTCTGTTTGATGTTACAGACACTGCTGAATTGATGCGGCCGTATTTCCCGTTTGCGTGGTCAAGTCAGCATCGAGCTGGGTTTTTTCTTCAAAACTATATTAAAATAGCTTGGAGGTTGAGGATTGATAAATACTATTTAGAGTACTTTTACTGTGTACCCTCTTGAGTACAATAATGCATGTTTTCTGCTATCTTTGATGAGAGATAAAATGATGTTCTGCCATAAATTCTTAATGAGAGTGATACTGTTTGACTCAGTATACTAATTTAACTACACCAACAAGAACTTTTTCAGGTATTCTCTTTCAAATTCCCCTCCTTAGTACAAGAATGCATCTTAAATAAAAATGTGTCATTAGACTTATATTGTTGGACAGAATATTTTAAGAGGATATGGTAGACATGATATCAGCACTACTTCCAGTCAGTACTGCAGCAGCAGCTTTTACCCCTTGGGAAATCTTTAGAGAATATCCTGGATAGCTGGTATATCCTTCAGCAAAGTGACACACTCTTGTTGGCCTCTTATGATGATGCTGTCTTAACCTTTAACAGCCAGCGCCACACAGTTTGTGTCTTGATATCTTGTTGAAAAATAAATTAAAAAGTGCAACTCCATCTGATTCAGCCAGCTCTATCGTTTGGTTGACATGTTATGCACAAAACAACCTCTAGATGTCACTGTGGTTCGAACAGAAAGCCCTTCAGCTAGCTTCCACTGAGAAAGTTGGCATGCTAAAAATCACTCCTGAAGAAATCACTCTTTTTGGTCAACTTGGTCAGCCTTCTGGGGAAAACCCGGTCTGATTAAGAGAGACGGCATTCATTCTACTTTGGAAGGTGCAAATCTCATTTCGGCAAACATTTCAGGGCTTTGTGGACCATGACAACCTGGAGTTGAGACCAGGAGGCGGAGTCGCAGTCTTACACGCTTCTCTGCGCTCTCTCCTAGGCAGTCATCCATAGGAATCCCGAACCCAATAAAATACCCAATATTAACGGTGTGTGTGTCTGCCCAAGGACAATTTAAGGTAAAACCTAATAGAGGTGTCATACATAATAACCTAATAAAGTAAATGTAACAACTACTACAGTGCAACAAAACAGCAAGATTAAATGTGGTCTCTTAAACATAAGATCTCAGCATCTAAAGCAATATTGGTAAATTATTTAATATCAGATTATAATATTGATATATGCTGTCTCACTGAAACTTGGTTGAGACATGAAGAATATGTCAGCATAAATGAAGCCACTCCACCCAGCCATATCAACACTCATATTGCTCGAGGCACGGGCCGAGGAGGTGGAGTTGCAGGAATCTTTGACTCAAGTTTACTTATCAATACTAAACCAAAATTAAATTATACCTCCTTTGAAAGCCTTGTTTTTAGTCTTACGCATCCGACCTGGAAAACTTTGAAGCCAATCTTATTTGTTACAGTGTACCGTGCACCAGGTCCTTATTCAGAATTCTTATCAGAATTCTCTGAGTTTTTAGCAACTTTGGTACTTAAAACAGATAAAGTAATTATCGTAGGTGACTTTAATATTCATGTTGACGATGATAAAAATAGCCTTACTGTTGCATTTAACTCTATTAGATTCTGTTGGTTTCTGTCAGAGTGTAAATAAACCAACCCACTGCTATAATCACACTCTCGACCTTGTTCTGACTTATGGTATTGAAATTGAGCAACTATTAGTCGAACCGCAGAATCCTGCTTTATCCGACCATTTCTTAGTAACTTTTGAAGTACTGTTACTAGACTACAAATACTTAACTCGATAGCATGTCTGCATGTAAGGGAGGAAACGTATACAAAATGTACACCACCCCAAATTGATCATGTTGTTGATAGTGCTACAGATGCACTGCGAATAAAATTAGACTCTGTTGCTCCTTTGAAAAAGAAGAAAATAAAACAACATAGACTAGCTATCTCCATGGCATAATGCCGAAACCCGCAAAATAAAGCAAAAGTCGAGAGAACTTGAAAGGATATGGCGTTCCACTAAACTTGAAGAATCTCGTTTAATTTGGCATATTACTCTCAATGAATATAAGAAAGCACTGCGTAAAGCGAGAGCAGCCTACTACTCTTCATTAATAGATGAGAATAAGAATAATGCAAGATTTATTTTTCAGCACTGTAGCCAGGCTGACAGAGAGCCATAGCTCGATTGAGCCTTCTATTCCCATAGCACTCAATAGTAATGATTGTATGTGCTTTTTTAACGATAAAATTGTTACTCTTAGAAACAAAATTAATGACCTCCTGCCTTTGACCAGTATAGTGTTATCAACAGCTCCCGGAAATGTAAGTTCTAATATTACACTAGAAAGTAAACTAGAATGCTTTTCAGCCATAAACCTTGAACAATTAAATTAAATGATTATTTCTTCTAAACCATCAACGTGCATGTTAGACCCAATTCCAACTAAGCTGTTGAAGGAAGTGTTTCCATTAATTAGCACTTCTTTATTAAATATTATGAATATGTCTTTATTATCAGTTTATGTTCCACAATCATTCAAAGTAGCAGTGACAAAACCGCATCTTAAAAAGCACAACCTCGATCCAGAGGTTTTAGCCAACTATAGACCTATTTCTAATCATCCGTTCCTCTCAAAATTTCTTGAGAAAGCGGTCGCAAAATAGCTGTGTGATTACTTAAAAAACAATGATTTATTTGAAGATTTTCAGTCTGGCTTTAGAACACATCATAGCACAGAGACAGCTCTGGTTAAACTCACAAATGACATCCTAATAGCCTCAGACAAGGGACTTGTCTCTATTCTTGTTTTGCTCGATCTCAGTGCTGCATTTGATACTATCGACCATGATATCTTATTGCAAAGACTAGAGCACTTAGTTGGCATACAGGGAACTGCTTTAGGCTGGTTTAGATCCTATCTATCTGAACGCTCTCAGTTTGTACGTGTCAACGATGAATCTTCCACGCAAACCAAAGTTAGCCATGGAGTGCCACAGGGCTCAGTGCTCGGACCTATTTTGTTCACATTATATATGCTTCCGTTAGGCAATATTATAAGGAATCATTCTGTACATTTTCATTGTTGTTCATACTTGGCCCGAAGAATCTACGAAACAAATTATCTAAAGATATACTAACTAAGGATGGCATTAATTTGGCCTCCAGTGAGACTGTAAGGAATCTTGGTGTTATATCTTATCAGGATTTATCCTTTAACGCCCACATAAAATCAATTTCAAGGACCGCCTACTTCCATCTACGTAACATTACAAAAATCAGGCATATCTTGCCTCAAAACGATGCAGAGAAACTAGTCCATGCATTTGTTACTTCAAGGCTGGATTATTGTAACTCTTTATTATCAGGGTGTACCAAGAAGTCAGTCAAGTCGCTTCAGCTGATTCAAAATGCTGCAGCTCGTGTACTAACCAGAGTTAGGAAAAGGGACCACATTACTCCTGTTCTGGCTGCCTTACACTGGCTCCCTATAGAACACAGGATAGAATTTAAAATTCTTCTTCTCGCCTACAAAGCCCTTAATGGGCAGGCGCCATCTTACCTTAAATAACTCATTATACCCTACTGTCCTACTAGGGCATTGCGTTCCAAGAATGCAGGGTTGTTGGTTGTTCCTAGAGTCTCTAATGGCACATTTCTACTGCAGCGGGGTAGCCCCAATTAAGCGACCCTTAGCGTCCTCGCTCAGGCCTCCGGTTGCCTCTGGTTGCGCATTCCCATTACAGTTTAGGACCTGGGGTAGCAACGCAGTGTAGGCGGGGCGATCGGCTTTTTTTTCACATTTCGAGTTGTTCCGTCGAGCTCCCGCTGGATTTTATCATCCCCAATGAGATGTAGGAAAGTCGTCACCTCCTCGGTCGACCACAGTGTGCTTTTCTTTGACGTTGCCATTTTTGTAGCTCCTCCGTTTAGAAAAATGCTGTGTATAAAAATGCTGCAAGCTTGCTTCTAGATATATATGCGACGCTAGGGATGATCTCACGCGCGATTCTCTCTGACCAATCAGCAGTCGAGAGTGTTGACGTCACTAGTTCAGCCCTGGCCCTGGCCTGATAGAACCACGATTTTATGGGGCCGGAAAAAATACCCGCTAGCCGGTGCTACGCTATATGGATAGTAGGGGTGTTGAAAATAATCGTTTCTACGATGCATTGCGATGCGGACGTGGACGATTCTGTCTCGATGCAGTGACGGAAGATAATCGGTTATAGATTATATAACACCAATTCAGCTAGCAATAGGGGAAAACACAGGCAATTAATTTCAGTGCTTTTATTTTTCTGTGTGCACTAATGTTAAACCATCTCTTTTTTTCACAGGAAGTGTGAAAGGGAGAGGACCATTTCATTGCAGAACTAGGTAATCCTATGAAGTGGAAATGTAAGTTCTGCACGTTTTCTTCAGCTAACCAGCGTAGTATAATAAGGCACTATAAATTGAAACACGGAGATTATGGTAGGTATTGTCCTTTGCCTTGCATCTACAGTGACTGTGTGTGCTCTTTCAAGACACAAGTAGCCCTCAAGAATCATTTACTGAAGCATGAAACAGTGACTCTGAGACCTCAAGATACTGTTGCTCGTGGATCTCAAAATAATATTGTGACTTATCGACTACATTGTGAATTATGTGATTTCTCTGAGCCCTGTACACTTAAAGAATACTTTGTTCATTTTGGAGTTCATTTGAAAAACAAGGAAACTGTGAAGTGCCCTTTTCAGCAATGTCTATTTAATTCTAATGTGTATTCCAGCTTTAGAGCACATAAAAGTAGATATCACTGCTCTTCCGAATTGAAAGATTTAAGGGCCGAGTTAATTTATGATTGTGATCCACCAGCTGCAATCAGTGGGGAATGTAATGTAACGGCACCAATAGACATTGATGTCTCACAAGAGGATGTCTCACATGATGAATTTGAACATGTTAGTGGAGAGTCAGTTAAGCTTAAACTTGCATCCTTATTCTTACGTATGCAGACACTCTTGCATGTCTCCAAGTCAGCTACACAAGACATAGTTGATGAACTATATGAAATTGGTACTCTAGCTGGAGAGTGCACCAAGACATCTATTGAAAATGTATTAAGGCAGCACAATTGTAACATTGAAGGCGCCACCTTAGCGTTGATAACAGAGGCTATACAGGGAACAAATCCTCTTGGTTTTCTTTCAAGGAGTGGCCCTTTTGGCACTGATCACAAAAGGTCAACTTTTTTCAAAGATAATTTCCCTGTCATTGAGCCAGTAGAATATGTCCTAGATGCAGACCGGAAAAAAAACGTTTGTATATGTGCCCATATTGAGTGTGCTAACTGAGTTGCTAAGCAGGAATGATGTCCTTGACAAAGTGTTAGCTGAAGAATCTTGTTCAAAGTTGCAGTCTGGTCAATTTAAGTCATTTCATGACGGCTTGTTTTTCAAAGAAAATCCTCTGCTCTCTGGAGATGAGTTATCAATTGCTGTTGGTTTGTATATAGATGATTTTGAGGTTTGTAACCCATTAGGCACCTCCAGAAAAAAAAGTGTGTGCCTTGTATTGGGTAATTGCCAATCTACCGATCAAATATAGATCAGCTCTGTCATCTATTTACCTTGCCGTTTTCTGTAAGAGTGACGATTTAAAAACATTTGGGTACACTAAAATTCTAGATCCACTTTTGAAAGATCTACAGATACTTGAAAACCAAGGAGTTTTTATCCAGCGGTTGGGGGCAAATATTAAAGGGACAGTGCTTTTTGTCTCTGCAGATAACTATAGGTTACTTACGTAACCCCAGGCCTCAGAGTAACATGAAGTGAGATGTCTCACTATGGATGCGCCTCATCGCGGAGCAAACAGAAGCATCAATCTCATTACGCCAATCCCGATTGGCTGGTGATCTTGACGTCAACGTCAGGGGAAATCACCCCCTATAAGTAGCTTGCGCCACGACGCATGCGTCATTCAAAATAAGCACCTCTTCTCGCTTCACCATAGCAAGGAGGGCCGTCTGGTGAGACATCTCATTTCATGTTACTCTGAGAGCTGGGGTTACGTAAGTAACCTATAGTTCTCATTCATAACACTCCGTTCGATGTCTCACTATGGGATATTGTAGCTCCCGTATTGCCAGACGAGCTTATCTCGAAGACCACCGACCAACCGGAATTTAACAGGTGGAGTCCCGACTCAACAAGGTGCCCAGCACTGCTCGGGCCACGCTTGGAGCGGATACGCCCAGCCTGTAAAAGCAGACAACCGTGAGTGGCGAAGACCCGCTTGCCGCTGCACAGATGTCTTGGATGGGAGACATCCTGGACAGAGCCCAGGATGCAGCCAGACCCTGATTTGAAAGAGCTCGCGGACCCGAAGGTGCCTGCAAACTCTGACTCGTAAGGGTCTCAAAGCAATAGCCTCCACACGACAGTGGGAGAGCCGTTGCTTAGTAACCGGCTTGCCCCCCTTTAAGGGTTAGCCCAGGACACCAGGAGTTGGTCATTATGACAAACACCCCTGATCTGTCCATACAGGTGCGTAAGCACAAACTGAACACAGCAAATCCCGCTGCTGTTCCCCGTAGGGACCCAGCGGCTGAGGAAATGTCTCAATATCCATTGGGTACATGTACAGACAGTGTCTGAAAACCTTACTGGCTCGCCTGGCGGAAGCCAGGGTCAGTAACAGCACTATGTTAGAGAGACCTGGTGTAGGAATCTCTCGCACTCTGAATAGTGTTAACACCCTATGAGGGAGTCTCACTATATTCAGGTTGTACCACTCACGGGCCAGGCCCATAAGGCCAAGCGCTCTGGGTGTGGGTGAAAAATCTCACCCCCCGCCTGGGACAGTATGCCCCTATGTAGCGGGAGCTGCCATGGCTGCCCGCACAGCAGCTGATAAATCTCCGCCAGCCAGTACATAGCTGGCCAGTGCGGAGCTATCAGAATAAGTGTGTGGCGTTGTTCCCTCACTCTTGCCAGAGTTTGGGGAATCAGAGCCAAGGGTGGGAACGCGTACAGAAGGCCCGAAGGCCAAACGTGTGCGAGTGTGTCCACGCCTAACGGTGCGTTTAGGTCGCGCATCGAAAAGAACAGCTGACACTGAGCATTTTCTCTTGATGCGAACAGATCCACCGTGGCTCTGCCATAACGCACCCACAGCTGGCTCACAATCCTTGGATGTAAAGTCCAGTCTGCATAAAGTGGTGTACCTCTGGACAGCAGATCTGCCCCGAGGTTCGACACACCCGGTACGTGCGTCGCTCTCAGGGAGAGGAGACGCCCGCTGCTCCATAGGATCAGTTTGCGTGCCAGCATGTGTAACTGGAGAGAACGCAAACCCCCTTGGCGGTTTATATACGATATTGTCGTCGTATTGTCTGTCCTCACGAGGACATGGTGTCCTCTGAGAAAAGGCAGGAAGTGCTTTAGGGTGAGGCACACCGCTAAAAGCTCCAGGTAATTTATGTGTGCCCGCTGGAGGACTCTGCTCCAGAGACCCATCACCGGGCGGCCTTCATAAATACCTCCCCAACCTGTCAGACATGCGTCTGTGGTGAAAGGACAGCACCCATAGGCACGCCCCGTACTAGAAAAGTCGGGTGCAGCCAGTGTCGCAGTGCCGTTACGCATTTCACAGTAACCATTACCCTCCACGCGCCATGACGCGCGGGGTTTAGTTTTAAGGCGGCTACCCAGTGCTGAAACTCCCTCATGTGTAAGCGTCCTAGTCGTACGACCAGGATGGCTGACGCCATGAGCCCCATCAACCGCAGGCATGTTCTGAAGAGAACATGTTTGCGACGCTGGAATAAAGCGAGACAAGCTCTGAAAGCTTTCACTCTTTCCGCTGACAGGCGAGCTGAAAAGGGCACCGAGTTCAGGTGTAACCCTAGGAAGAGTATAGTCTGCGCGGGGCACAACATGCTCTTCTCTGTGTTTATTATGAACCCCAGGTTGAGCAGGTGCTTTACGAGAACATTTGTCTGCGTAATAGCCTCGTGCTCCGACTGTGCGAGAAGCAGCCAGTCGTCCAGGTAGGTCGCCAAGTGAATACCCTGTTGTCTTAACGGGGCTATCGCGGCTTCCGTACATCGTACAAACACTCTTGGACTGAGAGACAGGCCGAAGGGAAGTACTCTGTATTCGTAACAGATCCCCTGAAATGCGAATCTCAGATATTTCCTGTGTGGATAATATACTGGGACGTGGAAATACGCATCTTTCAGGTCGACTGATGTAAACCAATCATCTTGTCGCACGAGACGCAGCAGGGATGTGTGAGTGAGCATTCTGAATTTATATCTTTTTAGATATCTGTTCAGAACCCTCAAATCCAGTATTGGCCGGATTCCGTTCCCTCCTCGTTTGGGGACGAGGAAGTACTTGGAATAAAAACCACTCTGACTCTGCTCGGCAGGTACAACAGATATAGCTCTCTTTTCTAGAAGTGAGAGGATCTCTCTCTCTAGAATATGGGCTGACTCTCCTCGGGCTTGTGAATACAAAATGCCCGAGAAACGAGGGGGGGTGACAGCGAATTGGAGTCTGTAATCCCGTGTTACTGTCTTGAAAACCGAAGCAGATGTTGTGAGCATCTTCCACTGTGTGCTCCTTAGAGCCAGCGGAGATGTCACATCTCTTGCCCTCTGAGACTCTGTTTGTTGTGTCATGGGGCCCTCTAGTGTCTGAACACGGTGGTACCCCATTTCAACAGTCCCCACCGTTACTGAGCACGCACGTGGCGGTGGCTTCACGGACCCGTCAATAATCCGTCCTTTGAGAGATGCCGTAGCTGCTCTCGAAAGGGAAAGGATTGACGGGCCGTTCTTTACAGCTCTAACCGGCACTGCGTGCGCACGTGGCGGTAGTGCCCTTAAAGCCCCAACCGGCACTGCGCATGCGCGTGGCGGTGGTGCCTTCACAGACCCGTTTATTATCCGCCTTTTGAGAGAGGCCGTAGCTGCTCTCAGAAGGGGATTTATGGTTAACGGACTGTTTATTGTTTTTCTTTTCATTTTTTTTGAGCTGCGCCCTTGGCCGAAGCCTGGATGCGTCAGCGAAAAATGGTTTATTCAAACAATAATGATGTGACATGTGTTTTGTGCGGACTTGAGGATGGCGTTGAGGCATCTCTCGAGGCAGCGGGAACACAATTCGAGCCGGAGAAGGAACTTCCAGCTCTGTCACAGAGGGGAGAAGGAGGGGCTGTCATGCCGCTCGCTTCTTCCTCCTTGATTGCTGGCCGAAATTCTGAGTTGGCTGCGCCTGGGCTGCAGCCGGGACCGGAGATTTTCTAGACCAACTCGCCCTCGTCTCCTGCCTGGGCTGGGGACTCGGGGCGGGCTGCGACCTCTGCTGATCTGGTACTCTAGATCCAGCAGGGTTCGGAGCAGCTTGGGCGAAGGGTCGCTGTTGCGGAGGCAGCGGCTGGACCCTTCGAGGGAGACAGAGGTGGAGGGCCTCGTCTTCCTTCTTTTTCGACTCGCACCTCCTCTGCATGGAAGCGAGAGCGGAGCCGAAAATTCCCTCGGGAACGATGGGCATATCCAGCACATCTTCTTTTTCCCGGTCCGGGAGGTTGGTGAGGTTGAGCCATCTAGCTCTTTCCTGCACCACCATGATCCCCATCACTTTGCCCGTGGCCTGGACGGCGCAGCGTTGGACACGAAGACAAATGTCTGTGACCGCGGCTATCTCGTCCAGAGTGGCCGGTCCAGAATCGCTCAACAGATCCTCACAGAGCTCCGCTTGGTACGCGGTTAGCATCGAGGAAACGTTCAGAGCTCTGGCGGACAATGCTGCAGCTTTGTAGGCCCGTTCCGTCATGGTCGACTGGAATCGGTCTGTTTTCTTTTTTTTTTTTTCGGTCTGTGTGGGGTTCCTGCTCGGTGACGGGCCCATCCTCGGTAGGAGGTGGGCTGCCACCAGCGGTTCCATAGGCGGTATGTGGAGCAGGCCGAGCCTCTCCATACCGTCACAGTCAAGGGAGGAGGCACCCTGGATTGGGGCCTTGTTGCTAAAGGGCCGGTCTCTCCACGAGACCGACACCTCATCCAACATCTCCGGGAAGACCGGGAGGAGTAGTCTCTTTGTCCTCGTTGTTTGGAAAAACAGTTTTCCCTCGTAACGGGACCTGGAGGTCTCCTTGGCCACTTCGGGCCATGGAATGTCTAGTCTGGCCGCAGCACGTTGACACACGGCTTGTAGGTTCATACTGAGACAGGGCGAAGCTGGTGTGCTATCGCCCGAGAGAGCAGCCATCGCTCCAGGCTTTGCAGCCTGAGCTGGTGACATGAAGACGTCGTCTTCTTGCTCGTCCGAATCAGACAGGAGGAACTCAGAGGCATCCTCTTCGTCCTCCATGTAATTTAATTCCAGGACATCCTCCGCGGGTGAAACCATGGTGAGGTCCAGTCGGGAGCCCCAGCTTGGTATAGCGTGGGGTCCCGTTCCCGCGTCCTTTGCCGCCACCGGGACCCGGCCTGATATGGAGCGGGAAACCGGTTCCGCGGCTGCCGCGGTTGATGAGCCCCAGGCCGTGAAGGCGAGGGACTCAGTCTCTGCGGCGGACGCCCCCGTCTTGGTTGCCAGCCGGCCAACCAGTGGACATGAGGGGATCCTGTCCCGACAGGCTAGCTTGTCGTGCTAACCGTCGGCGAAGGCTCTTTATGGTGAGGTGGGCACAATGCCCGCACGAGCCGGGGTCGTCGATAGCCTCCTGGGCGTGTTCCAGCCCGAGGCAGGACGAGCAGACCTGGTGTGAGTCTGTGCCTGCTATCTTCAACCCGCAGTCGCAGAACCGAGCCTTCGAGTCCCTGACTCCTCTGGTGTGAGGGAGAGAGGCGTCCATGGAGAGGACCCGCTCTTAACAGGTATGTCGAAAAAAAGTGTCCCAAACTGTCCTTTATCCGGAGAAAAAAGGTAGTGTGGGTCCTTTCCTCTCAAAGAATATTACCTGGTGTGGCAATATTCTTTAAATCCTTTTATCCTCCGGGGAAGAAAAAAGAATAAAAAACGTCCTCGCTACCGTGGTGTCGGCAGTGAGGGAAAAAAGCACAAGCTAGCAACTGGTGTGTTGCTAACTTGCAAGTCAAAATCTTACCTTACTTCCAGAGGAAGAATTCGGCGAGGTTGACTATGGTACTTCTTCTGAGAGAGAATAGGGTAGCCGGCTAACGCCCGTCAACCGAAAATTAGCTTTGGGTTCAGTCTGTGGACTGTTAAGCTAGCCCGGCTACCGTTCGAGATGTGCTCTGAAGCGAGAAGAGGTGTTTGAATGACGCATGCGTCGTGGCGCAAGCTACTTATAGGGGGTGATTTCCCCTGACGTTGACGTCAAGATCACCAGCCAATCGGGATTGGCGTAATGAGATTGATGCTTCTGTTTGCTCCGCGATGAGGCGCATCCATAGTGAGACATCGAACGGAGTGTTATGAATGAGAACTTGGGAGCTCATTCTCTTGCTGGTTTTCAGGAATCGTTTAATGTAGATAAGTTTTGTAGATTTTGTTTGGCAAGTCGTAAGGATATTCAGACTACTGAATTAAGAAGTGATTCATTTCCTCATTTCCTCATTTCCAGGACTAAATTGTCCTATGAAGCTTGTGTTTCGGAGCTCAAACAAAATGCAGATATAACATGTGTAAATGGTGTTAAAAGGGACTGTGTTTTAAACAGGTTGACCTATTTTCACACTGTAACAGGGTTCCCACCTGATGTTCTACATGACCTATTAGAGGGAATTGTGCCTGTTGAACTTAGCTTGTGTCTGAGCAAATTGATTCATGATAAATACTTCACACTTGCTGAATTGAACACTGCCATTCAGAGCTTCCCATATTCATTCTCGGATAAGACTAACAAACCCCAGAGACTAAGTCAGACTTTCAGAGTGAATGGAACAATTGGGGGAAATGGACACGAGAACTGGACTCTATTAAGGCTACTGCCCTTGATAGTTGGTCAACTGGTTCCAGAAAATGACAAAACGTGGAGGGTACTTCTTGAACTAAAGGACATTGTAGAAATCTTATCCTCCTCTGTGTTTACAACTGAGTCGCTGTGCTATTTGGAGTATAAAATCTCAGTCCATAGGCAGTTGCTGCAGGATGCATTTCCTGATTTGAAGTTAAGACCAAAACATAATTTTGTTGAACATTATCCATACCTCATCCGATGCTTTGGACCTTTGCTTGACTGTTGGACGATCCGTTTCGAAGCCAAGCATAGTTTTTTCAAGAAAGCTGCCCGTGATGTAAACAATTTCAAGAATATTTTGCTCACATTGGCCAAGAGACACCAACTCATGCTGGCTTACTACCTGGACATGCCCAGCCTTTTTAAGCCCCCTGTGGAAGCTGGGAATGTATCTTTTGTGTCTCCAGACATTTTGGATAACTCTGTCAAACAGGCTATCAAGTTAAAGTATAAAGATGTTTCATCTGTGTCTCTTGCTACCAGTGTCTCTCTGCATGGCACAAAATACGCTGAGGGGATGTTTTTATCTATTGGTACCACCAAGTGGGCTCCCTGATTTCGGGAAGATTCTCAAAGTACTGATTGTTGGAGACAAGGCCTCATTCATTATTAAGCCTTTTTCAGCCTGGTACGTGGAGCACCTGAGATGCTACGAACTTACCAAGAAACCTTCCACAGACCTCCTAGTTGCAGAGCCAGAAGAATTGAACAGTTACTCCCCACTGTCCCCCTACCTTCTGCAAGGAAGACTCCTGATCTCACCTAAGGTGTTCCTAATACATTGAGGTATTAACCCTGTTATTCCCTATTCGTATTTCCCTATTCTCCTTCCCCGTCTACCTGCCAGCCTGTCTGTCCTGGATTCCTGCTTGCCTGTCTGTCTCCCAGATTTCCTACCTGTCGTCGTTGTTCCCCTCGTACCATCGTTACCTGTCTGTTTATTCTGTCAGTGCTTTGACTGTAAACAAATTGTTCCAGTAAAGCCTGTTTGTTCACCAAAACTTGCCATTGTCTCTGTCTGCGTTTGGGTCCTGCTTAACCCGACCGTAACACACATGCCTGAGTTACCTAATGTTCATATTCTCTTTTCTCCCAGCTCTCTCCTCTATTGAACAGCCAGCATGTTGCTTCACGTCATCCTTGCAGATGACAACATACAGAGAGTTCGAATTGAAAGTCTTCCGGAGACAGTTGATGAACTGAAGACCATACTGAAGAACCACCTCACCCTGGAGGGTGAGATGGTCATCCAGTTTCAAGATCCTGAATTCAACAATGAGTTCTGCAACTTGACGGACATATCGGAGATACCCAGAGAAAGGCTTAAACTGAAGATCATTATGTCAGACTACACATTGGACACAGGGAGTTTGGACACTTCCAGTGGGTCATCAGGAGAGACGTCTGGTCGTTCAAAACACTGGCCTGATCCATTCACCATACCCAGCTTTTCCTATGACATTGAGTTGAAGCTCAGGCGAAGAAATGAAGCTTATGAAAAGGATGGTTCCTTGTTCGCTCCCACCAATGATGTCAAGACTGACATTCTTGACAAGGTTGGGCGAGCCATGTACGACTTCAATGCATATCCAACTCCAAAACAAGTTGAAGATGTTGCCAAAGCCCTGGTTGAAAAACATCCATGCTTAAAAGAGCCAGGATCCACACAGGGATGGTACTGCTGGAAGTTTAGCCTCAGTTTTAAGATGGGAAACCTGCGTCAGAAATATCGTATTGCTGGATGTCCTGAGCTTACAATCAACCGCAAGAGGTCAGCAGGTCAGGAAACCAGAAAGATGAAGAAAGCAAAGCGGGCCGAGATCAATTTCCTCCCAGATTTTCCGCAAGGTAGAACTCCCAACAGCCTTGAAGAGGAGAGAATAACTCTGCAAGATGAGGTAAGGAAGAAGAAGCCGGACTGTAATCTGATAGATTCACTGATGGGCAGGTCCTTTGCGCTGCGGAGACAGGAAATTGTTGAGAAGGAGCCACTTGTGGCGGAGGTTGAAAGCAGATGGCCAGCATTGTTTTCAGAAAGACAAGTGAGTATAAAGCTTTCAAATGTACACCCCCTCTTTATAATTGAAGAATAATTTTAAAGAATTGTTTATTTGTCATACAGCTTTGACACATCAACACATGCGTGCAGTGGGAGGCGACACATCAACACAAAACACAAATACACATGCACAATGAAATGTGTTCTCTGCTTTTCACCCATCTGTGCTGTCCTTCGTCCAAGGGCAGCCAGGAGCAGTGGGTGTCTGCAGGGGCCGCTCCCTGTCCAATCTTGGGTCAGGGACGAACAGGAGAGCAATCTATTCTTCTGAATGTTTTAATATTGGGCTTCTGTTTTGGTCTTTACAAGATTGCTGCTGAGTTCACGCGTCTTGTGGCTGCTGACCTCCCCAAGTCCTTCCTTTCTGGACTCGACCGGCATTTGCCAAGACTGCTCGAGTTGTACAAAGCACGAGAGAGACGCGACACAAAGATTCACAGTCTGCTGGAGTCTCTGGATTCTGAAGTAAGTGCCGGAGACCCAACTCTTTTATTTTTTATCTCGGTGAACATTTTAGTTTTTGAAAGACTAAGCTAATAAATATGGATTGAAGCAGAATATTTCGTTTGATAAAAATATGTTGTCTATGATGAAAATTATTACATCTATCTTTTTTACAATAAATGTTGACTTTTGGACTTTACAATGCCATAAAAACACATCCAAGCAACACATTAATGTAACGGATCACATGTAATATAGTCAGATCTATCGTGCTCTAGGTGGGCAGTGATATATAAGCCTATTCATTTAGCATTCACACAGTCGGTGATATTTTGCCAGCTGTCCTTTCTGCATTTGTCCGTTTAAACTGTGTTGCTTTTAGCCGGTTTATGATTTTAACTTCTTGGTTCTTACGATCCGCGAGCACCATGCTGTGATTGGTCAGTAGGCGGCGCTTTTGTACGAGTTGATCTGATATCACGAACATAACCTGTTCCGGAGCAGGTTAGGCGTTCAGCATAAGTTATCGCGTTGATCTATCCCAGTAAGAAGTGAACCACCTTCGTAGTACAGAAAACCCAGGGTTAAACCTGAAGTGACCTCGCTAACCTCAAATCCTGCTTCGTAGTACAGGCCCCTGGTCTGTCTAGTTTATTTTCTTGATGCCTGTTTTGATGTTTTTGCAGAACTCCAACCAGAACAGAAGGTCTGCAGCACTTCTTGGACTGCCATATTTCATGAAGGAGGATCCCTCCAACTTCATCAAGTTCTGCAAGGTACGTTTCAAACTTAATAAGAGATGAGTTCCTTAGTGTTAATGTAGCACCCACCTTGACAGGCCATGTTCTTGTAGATGAATTTCATCTGTTGCCATCAGGGCGTAGATATGCTCTACCTGCTCTTAAGACTAATCGCTTTTCAAAATCATTCATCCCCTCTGCACTCAAACTTATAAATTCTTGGTAGGTTTTTTAACTTGACTATTTATTTATTTATTTATTGTGATGCTATGAAACTACTTATCGTGTAAATTGGAATGATCCACATCTCTGCCCCCGGGTGTATCTATCTGTGTGTTTTTCTTCCTGTATGTTCCTCCCTGTACATGACATAAACTGCTCACAACCAATTGCCCCTCGCGGGATTAATAAAGTTGTTGATTGATTGATTGATTGATTAGTTATTCAATGTTTTCTGATATAATTCAGGCCACTGACGCAGAGGAGGCGGCAGCTGTAAACGGAGTGGATGTTGGCGTACTGATCGTCACTGAAGAACGGGAGCCGGCAGCCCTACCAAGGAATATTGCGGATGTTGCTGTGATCCTGGAGGGGCGCATTGTTTTGCGCAAGCTGCGAGATTTACCAACCGGCTTTGCTGTGCTGATGGGCATACTTTACAGCCTCAACATTGATTATCTTAAGGGACTGAAAAATACCTTTGAGGTCATTCAGAAGGTAATCATGGACATTGGGGGAGGCACCTGCTCTGCTCGGGCTCATGGACTGCGAAACAAATTGCTTCAGGGCACAATATAGAGATGTGGTTCCCTTCCCTGTCTGGGTTCCACCTTAAGGTTATTTAATGTGGTTATTTGATGTGCTGCACAACTCCAAGGCAGCCAGCAAGACTTGTTCTGTTCCAGCTAAACTGCATTACAAATGTTTAACAATTTCCTTTTAAACAGGGTGCTGGATTTTCCCTCTGTTGTTAATTTTGGAATTATATGTTAGCTTGTTATTTTATATTTTAAGTATAGAACCCGGAAGTAAGCTGCACATAAATAATAATATTAATACATTTATTTTGGGGGGCGCCTTTCAAAACACCCAAAGACACCTTACAGGGTTACAGATTTACAATTTACATTTACAATTATACTTTACAAATTAAAACAGTCGATTTAGTGAAGTATCAGCCGGGGTAAGACAAGACAAACAACAGGAAATTGACTACAAAAGGACACAGAAGGACACAGGGTACAGATTATAGGGAAAATGCCAGTTTGAACAGGTGGGTTTTGAGTTGGGTTTTGAATGTTGTTATGGAATCAGACTGTCGGATGTGTAGTGGCAGGGTGTTCCAGAGTCTGGGAGCCGAGCAGCTGAAAGCTCGAGCACCCATGGTTTTGAGGCGATAGCTTGGGACGGTGAGAAGTCCTACGGACGAAGAGCGGAGGGTGCGGGAGGGGGTGTACTCCTGAAGGAGGTCAGAGATGTAGATGGGGGCAAGGTTATGGACAGCTTTGTATAGGAGTAGAATGTTTTTGTAATCAATACGGTAGCGTACAGGAAGCCAGTGTAGCTGAGTGAGAATGGGGGTGATGTGGTCGGATGAATTGGTGCGGGTGATGATCCGGGCAGCAGAGTTCTGGATTATTTGCAGTCTATTGAGGAGCTTGATGGGAAGGCCAGTCAGAAGTGCATTGCAGTAATCAATCCGGGATGTGACGAATGAGTGGACAAAGGATTTCAGTGCTGGGTTGGGACAGAGATGAGCGGAGTCTGGAGATGTTCCGAAGATGAAAGAAAGCGGTGCGGGTGATGTTTTTTATGTGTGGTGCGAATGAGAGGGAGCCGTCCAGAATGACACCGAGGCTTTTCACTTGGGCAGAGAATGGTATGGGGAAGCCGTCGATGATGATGTTTGATGCTGGGGTGATATGTGAATTGGTGAGGGTGGATTTGGAGCCGATGAGCAGGGCCTCAGTTTTGCTACCGTTGAGCTTCAGGAGGTTCCTGTTCATCCAGCTCCTGATGTCCTCAAGGCATGTGGTGAGGGAGGTTGAGGGGAGGGCAGTGGTGGGTTTGGAGGAAATGTAGACCTGTGTGTCATCGGCGTAGCAGTGACAATTAACCTCATGGTGACAGAGGATTTTGCCCAGGGGGAGGAGATATATGATGAATAGGAGTGGACCCAGTACTGACCCCTGGGGGACACCCAGTGAAATAGCACTTGTGACTTATGATTACCGAGTTGTACAAACTGTTGTCTGTCGGTGAGGTATGATGAGAACCAGGATAGTGCAACACCAGTGATCCCAATGCCAGCCAGGCGGTCCAGGAGTAGTGGGTGAGAGATGGTATCGAATGCAGCGCTGAGGTCAAGGAGGATGAGGAAGGTGAGAAGTCCGGAGTCAGCTGCACGGAGGAGGTCGTTGGTGATTTTAACCAGGGCTGTTTCAGTACTGTGTTTTTGGCGGAAACCAGATTGGAAGGGTTCATGGAGGTTGTTTGTGTCAATATGGGACTGAAGCTGTGCGGCAACCACCCTCTCAAGGGTCTTGGAAATGAAGGGTAGGTTGGAGATGGGCCTGTAGTGGTTTAGATCGGCTGGGTCAGTACCGGGTTTTTTGAGGATGGGAGTGATTGCAGCCAGTTTGAGGGAGGTGGGTACAATTCCAGAGGTGAGGGAGGAGTTAATTATGTCAGTGATCATGGGTGATATGGCTGGTAGGCAAGCCTTGACCAGGGTGGTGGGAAGAGGATCAAGCTGACAGGTGGTGTATTTAGCTTTACGGATGAGCTCTGAGATGGTGTATTCCGATGCTGGGGTGAAGATGGAGAGGGAGCTGATGAGTGATGGACCAGTGGTAGACATCCAGGGTGGATCACTTGAGGAGGTGCATGCTGACGCCAGCTCTAGGTGAATGGTGTTAATTTTGGAGTGAAAAAATTGCAGAAAGTCAGTACATTGGTCAATGGAGATATCTGGAGGGAGGGTTTGAGGAGGCTGAAGTAGGTGACTGACTGTGGAGAAAAGAACTCTGTTGTTACCAGTGCTGGTGAGGTTGGAGTAATATGAGGACTTGTCATTGGAAAGGGCGTTCTTGTAGAGGTGAAGGTGATCCGAGTACATTTGCGTGTGAACTGAGAGTCCGGTGCTCTTGCACAGCCGCTCCAGTCGGCGGCCAGTTGTTTTGAGCTGACGTAGCTCAGAGGTGAACCAGGGGGCGGAGTGGGTGAATGAAACTTTGCGAGTTTTCAGGGGAGCCAGGGCAGTGAGGGAAGAGGAGAGACAGTTATTATAGTGATTCACCAGGTCAGCAGGGTGGGTGGATGTTGGAGGATTGGGGTAGGAATTAATCAGAGTGGTGAGATCTGTGGGGTTAATGTGTTTAATGTTTCTGAAGGTGATGGACCGTTGTTCTTTGGTTTTGGAAAGGGGGGCATGGATATCAAAAATTACAGCTTTATGGTCAGAAATTGGGAATTCAATGACAGCAAGGTTAATGGGAGTGATGCCAGTGCAGCAGAGTAAGTCCAGTATGTGACCTTTGTTATGTGTTGGGAGGTTGACATGTGTGATATCGAGGCAGTCCAGGAGTGAGATGAAATCATTTGCAAAAACATTGGATGGGTCGTCAATGTGGATGTTAAAGTCACCTAAGAGGATAACAGTAGGGGACATTGCACATACAGATGTTAGTAATGATGAAAATTCAGTGAGAAAAACAGCAGAGGGCTTCGGCGGTCTGTAGATGGAAATAATGATGATGGGTTTGGGGCTAGTGAGTTTTACAACTAAGCATTCAAAAGAGGAGTGATGGGGGACAGTGACAGCAATGACTTTAAAGTGTTCACGGTGCAACACAGCAAGCCCCCCCCCCCCCCCCTCCCAGTGGCACGGGGTTTACTAATAAAAGCATAACCTGGAGGGACAGCTGCATTAAGCTGGGAGAAGTCATCAGACTGTTGCCAGGTCTCAGTAAGGCATAGAAAATCAAGCTTTTTGTCCATAATGAAGTCAGAAACCAGCTGGGCCTTATTGGTGAGGGATCTTATGTTAAACAGACATAGTTTCAGACAGGTAAGTTGTGCGTATGTGGATGCTTTAGGCAGGAGGGATAACACACTGTGATTGACAGCACGGGCAATGCGAGGGGGGCAAGGCTCAGTGGACCAGAAAGAGCGGATTGTTTTGTTATTGCTGTGTTTTGTGTACTCAAGTCCAGATCCACGGTGAATGTATCTTGGTCGTTTGAGAATAGTAGAGTGTTGGGCAAGCAGAGCTGGAGGGGTCCTGGAGTAAGACCGGAGACGTAGCAGCTCCGTTGCAGAGTAACGCAGCGGAAGAGACGTGCTCGTTACCGTGAGACACAGAGTGCTCCATATGAGCAGTTTAAAAATCCACATGATGAGTTGAAAACAAAAACAATGTAATCCAGCAGTTTGGTGATCCAATTGGTTGAAGTGAAGCGACAAACCTGCACTGCTGAGGCGGGCGAGTAGTCGTGTTGGTTGTAGCCGCAGGTTTTCTCTCGAGGCGGAGAAACCAGACGTATGGCGCTGGGGATGAGTGACAGGTTAGCCGGTAGTAGCTGACCTGTGTAGGGCGGCCTTCGTGTTGGCAGCAATCCACAGGGGGGAAATTTGCACCCAGGAGAGCTGGCAGAATGGCAGCGGACAGATCCGAACAGGTGTGCTTTGCAGGGCGCACCAGATCAGGCTATCAGGTGAAATAGAGCACAGCCCAAGTAGTCCAGTACGGTGAGCCGTGTACCGGCGCGGCTAGCTTCAAGCTACCGAGTGACAGCACAGTAGCATTAGCGCGTGTACGGATTGTTAAACGGCTAAATTAATCGTCACAATCTTAGATGGGACAGACGGGTTTGTAGCTGACGGATTTGGAGTCCAGTTGCACAAGACAACATTCAACAGAAACAGCACGAAACAGCACGAAACAATCGACAGACAACGGAGGAGGCGCGGCAGCAACTTGCCAGCGGTCCCTCACTTCCGGTGACCTTATGGGTTCCTTCTACAAAAAGCAATGCAATTTCTCCATAGGATTTTGGAAAATAGCTCAAAATAAGGTCTGTGGTTGACACACGTTTAAGAGACAGATCACGTTTTGTTCAGCCGGATAATCTCCACATGTCTACCCTACTTTTATAATGTTCTAATCATAAATATAATCGATAGATTTATGATTGATAGATTTATGATTAGAAAATTATGAAAGTAGGGTAGACATGTGGAGATTATCCGGCTGAACAAAACGTGATCTGTCTCTTAAATGTGTCTCAACCACACACATTATTTTCCAAAATCCTATGGAGAAATTGCATTGCTTTTTGTCGAAGAAACCGGAAGGAGTTTACTTCCGAGTTTTAGGACGAGTCACTGTGGCACTCTATACATGTTTATACAGATTCGGTTAAAGGCACAACTTTTCATTGTTTGACAATGTAAATATTAACCAATACAATATCTGTTTGCTGAACTGTAGCATGTTTTTAAGTTTGGCTTGTTTGCAGTTGGATAGATGTTTCAAAGAAAGGCGTTGCCTTTAAATATATATTACTCGAGGCATAGTTTGTTGTTCTATTAATAATGTGCTGCTGATGTTCCGCCTTGAGCTACTGCACTTTCAACAAAGTTACTACATTATGAATAAATGTATGTTTTTGATTGTTAATTGTTTCAGAAATTCACTTCACCAGTTTGAAAATGTTGGATTCGGTAGCCAGAGCAATTGTTAATTCAAAAACGTTGTCTGAATTTAAGATTGCTAGACCAGACAACTTTCTATGTTCACTGAACATAAAGTCAAGTTTAAACAACTTTAATAACTTTGTTGGTAGGCCTACTGCTAAAACGAATAAGTTGATGAGACTTAGGGTAGTTAGTTCATTCAGTGTTTTATTGACTACACAGTCTATCAATTGAACTAATTATTCTAAGTTTAAGACACTTAAGGGTGAGTTGAGAGAATTTGAGAAAAGTTGTTGATGCAACAAAAATATTTGTTCATTTGACAAAAAAAAAGAAGTTCACCGAATGGTTTACTTGCTTTATTTAGAGTCCTGTGAACTTGGTTTTTTAAGTTGGAGAAACGTAATTGAGAGTTGAAATTACTTGATATCCTTTCCTGGTTAAACTTAATTGAGAGTTGAAATTACTTGATATCCTTTCCTGGTTAAACTTAATTGAGAGTTGAAATTACTTGATATCCTTTCCTGGCTAAACTTAATTATAAGTTGAATTTACTTGAGATACTTTCCTGGCCCTAATCAACATTTTAAGGCAACAGGATTACAAATTATTTTAAGTTGAGTCAACTTGTATTTTTTTACAGTGATGGATATCCTCGTGGATTCATCTTCCTATTATACACACATGCATTTTCAAACATTTGGACTACCTATGTAGCAAATGTATTATCTTTTCAATTTACACACAGCATCTATTGCACGTCTGTCCGTCCTGGGAGAGGGATCCCTCCTCTGTTGCTCTCCCTGAGGTTTCTCCCATGTTCCCTTTAAACTGTGGGTTTTCTCCGGAAGTTTTTCCTTGTACGATGTGAGGGTCTAAGGACAGAGGGTCTAAGGACAGAGGGTCTGAGGACAGAGGGTTTCGTATTGTCATACTGATATTCTGTACAAACTGTGAAGTCCACTGAGACAAATGTAACATTTGTGATATTGGGCTATATAAATAAACATTGATTGATTGATTGAAGTTTATTGTTAAGTTTATTGTTAAGTGGTGTGTGTTCAAATTCCAGGTTCCATGATATCATCATACAGAGAATAATTGTTGTAGTTTTCTTTAGCTGTATGACTTGTTAATTGTTCATCTGCAATGTTTAATAAATAAAAAAATGTTTGAATGTGTGTCCATGGTATGTTTAATTATGTTTCTAAACACAGGCAAATAGCTGCATACGTAAGGCAATACAATCAAACGCTATTATTTTATCATCCACGCACCAACAGAACATTTGGAAATCAACCATTAATCAGAGGTTGTCGCAGTAATCAGATCTTGTACTTGAGTAAAAGTAGAAGTACCAGAGTGTAGGAATACTCTGTTAAAAGTAAAAGTCCTGCATTCAAAATGTTACTCAAGTAAAAGTAGACATGTATTGGCAATCAAAATATACTTAAAGTAAAAGTAGTCATTGTGTTCTCAAAGCTGGTAAAGGTGCAGCTAGTTTGAAGGACTTTGTATACTCCAGGATAGCTTGTGAATTTACTCCAGGTGGAACTTAAGTCTGATTTAAGTGTTGATTACATTTCACATAATAAATCCAAATCTGTAAAGTAACTAAAGGTTTTAAATACATGTAGTGGAGTAAAAGTGACTACGCTTTAAACCAGGGGTGGGGAACCTTTTTCCTCTCAAGGGCCATTTCAATTTTTTCAACATCCTCCGAGGGCCGTACAAATGATTGACCTTGTGCATGCATGCACGTGCACGGTGTGTGGCATGACCACCAAAACAGAAAGATATGGACACAAGATGTGTGCAAATGTATTTAGTTTCCTATCCATGTGGACATGATTTAAGTGGGGGGGGGACCTAACCTCCTCTAGGGGGGTTCTGGGGGTATGCTCCCCCGGGAAGATTTAAAGTTAAAAGCATCAATCTGGTGCAATTTGAGAGCAAAATTAGGAGCTCTATGGATACATCTCTCAACTCAACACCCATATGAAACAGAACTGTAAACAGATTTACTTTTTCTTTATGGACATTTTACAAATCACTCCCCTTTCAAACTGTATTCTTGTTTATTAATAACAACTTTTTGTTACTGTTATATAGTATTTTATACCTGTTTACTTTATTATCTTATTTTTTTATAATAATGATCATATAAAGATGTGCCTTTACCTCACTGGTTGGAGAAAAAGCTTCTTATATTCGTTAGCATATCTAGCTAACCAGATGCTAATAACAACAAAGTTATTGACTGTATGATCAGTATGACAGTCATGAACAGATCGCCACTGGGCTTACAACCAAAGACACAGCCACGCAAAAACTGCGGCATGTGTACGGCTCCTTATGGGTAGGCTACTGCAATTTTTGGAAGTGCCGGAGCGGTGTTCTGGTGCTCTCCGTCACCTGTCAGACGAGACATATATCACGTGATGACACGTTAGGCTCGTGTTGTGTTCAAGGACCCTGATCTTGGCCAGGAAAAACAGGCACTCGCTTGTTTAATTTTTTTGCGGTCTAGATTTTTTTCTTTTTTGCGTGTGTTTATAAATTACCTCGAGGGCCATACCAAATGGTCTCGCGGGCCGTATACGGCCCGGGGGCCGGAGGTTCCCCACCCCTGCTTTAAACTCTAAAATATAGTTACAGAAAGATAGACAGACAGACATCAAGATAGAAAGACATTGAGACAGACAGAAAGACAGACATACGGACAGACTGTCTTCTGTACTTTCTGCATGTATGAACATAATAATATACGTATATTTGTAACTCAGTCTAAAGGCAAAGACGTAGAACCTTTATTTTGAAGAGTATAGCGCAAGCATAGGGCACACTAGCCAATCAGAAGCAAGGAGGCGCTGGAGACACACCCACTTATGGAAACGAAACATTGAGTGGTATACTTGTTTTAACAGTAAGAACAGAAAAACGAGCTGAATTTCCGTATAACAAAAAAAGGACCCGTTTCTGCTTTTTTTTTTTGTTTAAATTAGAACTAAAAAACAAACGGTTAAAACGTACCTTCGTCCAGATACTCTGCAAAGCTGCATTCTTAATCATTCAACCTGTGTTTTTCATCAAATAAGGACAAGATATAATCTTTATTTATATATACTAAAATGACAAATTATTGGTTTTGGCTAGACTAGTTAGACTGAAATGTTCTATATAATCTGATAACTAAAAAAGACTCAACAGTTTTCATTGACAAAAAGTAGACTAAAATAATTAGTTTTCTTTGACTAAAATATGACTAAAATGCTCAGACTTTTAGTCGACTAAATCTTGACTAAAATAGTTACTGTTTTAGTCGACTAAAATAAGACTAAAATGCTCAGACTTTTAGTCGACTAAAACTTGACTAAATAAAAACAGGATGAAGGTGACTAAATATGACTAAAACTAAAAAGGAAATTTAACACAGGACTAAGACTAAAACTAAATAAAAAAATAGCTGACGAAATTAACACTACTACAGTACCCGCCGCCCCTTACGGCACTGTAGAAATTAGCGGAGAATCTTCTTTTCTAACTTGTAGCACAAACAGAGAAGAGGTGATGCAACTCAGTCTGTAGGGACTTGGCTTGGGAACTAAAGTGTTGGCGCACAAACCAATTCTGGGGAGGACTGGTACCCGGAGAGATGCCAGTTCACCTGGTGCAGGAAAAAATTGCAGCCTTTTGGCTCTGGCACTTATAGATAACAAAAAGTGCATGTGTGTAAACAAACCTAATGTGTATAGGTCCTGTACATGTTTACTGTGTATACAATAACAGAGTCTTAGCCTGTCATACAACAGGGTCGGTACGTTGTGAAGTTATCCTTGTCCTAAGTTCCTATGAAGGGCCTGAATGGTCCCGACTTTAAGCATTTTTTGACAATTTGAAACCAATGTACATTAACAAGAGCAACTGGGGTGCCTATCTACAACCTAATACATTAATATTAATAAAAGTATGGATACATGCAGATGTGTGGATGGTGAGGTACAAACAATAACATGCTTCTTTTTTGCTGGAGCATGCATAATGGAGATATTATTACACTGAGTGAAACAAAAGAGGGTAAGCTTTCCAGTTGGAACAGCCTGTTCCTGACACACTGCAACATTTTTTTAAATTCCAACGTGCTGATCAGGAGGGGGCAACCAAGAGTCACCTGTTCACACACACACACACACACACACACACACACACACACACACACACACACACACACACACACACACACACACACACACACACACACACACACACACACACACACACACACACACACACACACACACACACACACACACACACAGGCAGGCATGCGTGCACACACTGGATACAAGTAGCCGATTTCTAAAATAGCAAATATTTACTGAGATGAAAGGTTTGGCTTATTTCCTCCCCTATAAGAGGATCCAAGCCAAAATGAGTGACTGCCAACAATTTGTGTGCTAGTGTGTGGAAATGTGTGTGAATGAAAATCCATCTTCTTTGTACCCTCGCACTTCCTTGGCACGTCTTCAAATGTGAGTTTGTAATCTAGCATAACAAAGAGAAACGTGCACTGGTAACATGCATTATTCTTTAAATCAGCCTCTATTTTTCCTGGTAATGAACTCTACTTCAAATATCCTCATTTTCACAAACATTTCCCATCTTTCCCCACCTCTCTGTATCCTCACCTAAAAACCCAATTTCTCCACTCTACTTATTTTACGTTTGAGTAAATTACATCTTTTCAAATGGCCATATTTATACTTGAAAGATGCTGTTCCCTAAATTGTATCAATTTATTTCCTGCAGATGGTAGAGTATGCTGAATACAAGTAATAATTTACTTCTACAAAATGATCCCTCTAGATTTTTACAAATACATCAAATTGCTTGTATTGGACATTTTAATGGTGGCTCTTTAAAGTATGTATCTAATGTAATGTGTGTGAAATCTTTCAAACTATAATATATCCTTCGGTCATCAGGGAATACTCTCTTAGAAATCGATGAAAGCTTCTCCATTGCAGCAGTACGTGTGCATTGCATCACATCTGATGGAAGCATTACAATTGAAAAGAAATGCCTGCTGCATGAATCTACCCGTAGATGGTGAGGCACAAGGTGTATTTTATTGAATCCTTATTATTTCTATTTGTCACCAATAAACTTTATAGTGTTTTTTAAATGTTTTACTTTAACTGCGTATATGTTTTTAGCATGCGTTGAACTAGTGAAATAAGTGCACAGCTCACGCCCTGATAGTGTTTATGCTTTGAAGAGGACTTATTTTATTTTCCTGTCGTGTGCATAGGTTTGTGTGCATGTAAATGGTCTGCAAAGAATAAAATCCCTGTGTTCCCTCCAGAGGGAGTTTCTCTCCCACACGCTCCCCCCCTACCTGAAACGCCTCCATTGGACTCCTTTGTTTGCTTCCACAACACTTGCGCTTCTATTTGCTAGTGCTCCAACACATTGTACGTGATAGGCTAAGGGAGGGGACCTCTCTAAGTGGTTGACCAATCACCACAGAGCCGGCCAGCTAACCAATCAGAGCAGACTGGGCTCTGGTTTCTTCTTTCTCTAATCCCCCCACCCCCCTTTATGTCTCTTTATCTAACCTCCCCTCACTGGATGTCCCCTCCCTCGTGTCCCTTTCTGTCTCACCAGGATCAAATGAGTAGGACAGAGGTGAAGAGCAAGAGCAATGGTATAATGCAATCTAAGCAGACTCATTAGGAAGGTCTCCTGAAGGGTTGAGATAGGTGTGTTTTTCATCCATATCTCACCAAGTGTGATGCATTGCACTCAATACAAAATAAACAGTAGTTTGTGCTAATGTCCCACTTTACACTTTCTTTTTTTTTTGTCACATGTAAAATGTTTTTTCAATAAATAAATAAAGGTAAAACTCAACATTTAATTAACTGCTCAATTTATAACAAAAAATATGCCATTGTCTTCATTTACTGTTAAACCATAATGAATGTGTTCCATTTGAAATAATTGATACACTCTTATGCAGCCTGATTGATAATAAAAAAACAATTATGGAACATATATCCTCCAGAATGGATGTTTATTAGTTCCACTGAATTGAATTAAATTATGTCTGTTGTGCTTTTTAAAAATCCCTTTTTATGAATAGTAATATAAAGCATCCCTCTGAGTAAAATTCACTAGCCAAAACACAGACATGTAAATGCAGCCTAAGTAAATGTAGTAATGCAAAACGAAGGACAGTGATGGTGTCTACGGAGCAAGCACAGGTACTAATAATAACATGAAAATATATGGCTTAGGGTCATAGTATTTTCTATATCAGCTCTGGTCTAATGCTTTCTTATAACCGTGGGTTAGTAGTATTTTAGGAAATAAACCGTAAGTAAAATATGAATGTGATTAATAATTGCTGGAATAGTTGATACACAGATATTTTATTTTTTACATGCTACAGAAGGTTGTGTTGTTGGTCAAGGAGGCAACAAATATGACTTAATTTGTTATGTTCCAATTGCAATGACTTTTCTAAGTAAATGGGACTGAATGTTCCGCTTCCAGTGTTAGTGTTGGTCTGCACAGGTCCACCTTATTTAGAGTTAGATCTATTCATATTAAGTCTGACTTGGCTCAGGATTTTAACCCGCCCCAACTCTTTTTATTTATATACAAATGTAGGTCAGGTTTTATGTGGTTCTGTTTTTAGTAGCTCTTGTTGTTATTGTTAAATGCACTTTGGACAAAAGCCTCTGCAAAATAAGAGTTCCCTCTTTTAATTTGATGTCAATTTCCTGAATCCACTTAACTAGCCTGACAAGTGTGTGCTAAAGAGTTAGATAGTTACCCTAAAGAGTTTGTAGAACAAAACTGAGCTGAAAGTATTCATTGCGCCAAATTATTTTAAACATTTGTTGAGAAGTTTGATATTCCCGTTTGCCAGGGATATAATATGTAAGTGAAAAAAAAGATTATAAAAACTCTTATTACATATTTCAATCTTGTTTCTGTTCTTCTTTTGCCCCATTTTGATAATGCTACTTGCCTAACATAAAGGCTGTTTAGCCAATACTATTGTGCCCCAGACAGAGCTTTCTCCTAGAGCCAATCTGCTCCACACACTGGGCAAGGTGACACATCGTCCACTTTCAACTCTTAAGAAGCAGCATCACAGTAAAAAGGCTTAGATGCCCACACATAAGCACAGCCATAACAAGGATGGATCCGTGTATAAATACTTTAAGCACAAAAATACACAGACATGCTGATTAAACCAACAAAAACCAACACATGCATGTCATTTTAAGCATGCAACTGTAGGAGACTTATATCCATGTGAGAGTACACATGTAAAGCATGTGGACACACATTAACATGTAAAGCCCCCCCATTCCAAAAAAACGTTCACTTGCGCACGCACGCACGCACACACACACACACACACACACACACACACACACACACACACACACACACACACACACACACACACACACACACACACACACACACACACACACACACACACACACACACACACACACACACACACACACACACACACACACACACACACACACACACACACACACACACACACACACACACACACACACACACACACACACACACACACACAGTGGTTGAGGTTAAGCACAGCTTAGCACAATAGGAGTGTTTTTGGGTCAGCGGTCCCTTAGCATGGTGGACAGACGCTTCACTAACACAATATCCCTTTAACGACACAACATAATGGATGCTTCAGGCACACTTTAAGGCTTACAGAGGCCTTTTTAACTGCTTAGACTAAGCTCCTTTGTGGCCCTGAAAAGGAGCGGTATGGGGGAAAAAAGGGGGCAAATATGACGGCATCCTCTTTAGATGATAGCCAGACAATAGCCACGCGCCGAACAGATTAAGCGGTCATGAGAATTTAGACGCACTGTAAACTAAGCTAAGTGGAGGATTTTCACTTTCTCTCTCTGTATCTCTTTCTATCCCCCTTTCCTCTTGCCGTTCACCCCCTCTTTGTTTGTACAATTATCCACTTTGCGGTACTTTTTTTCTAAATGCTCAGACGTAAGGGATGCTTAGGTTTTAAAGTGGCATTCATAGCTAAGCTAAAATCACTGAGGGGATTGTGGTGGTAAATGTCACTGCGTACCCTTATGAGGATTGTTCTTTCAAATGACACACTACAGACAACTGCTGCTTTTGTTTTACCCCCCAGTGTGCTGACAAGGCTTGAAAAATACTGCGGATGATGAAGTTAGAACAGAAATGAAGAGTCATGATGTTTTTAGATGCTTAATGTTTGCTCTTTTTCTTTCACTGTCTGCACTTTGTAGAGCAAACATTCTTTAAAAAACATTTGAGTTTTCACCTTAACTGTGTCAGACTGTTAGAAAAACAGATCTTCACTTAAGATAAGAGAACAAGGCCAGTGCTGTGAAGATAGACTCCTTTGGGACATGTACTCATTAAAAATCAAACATCTGAGAATTAGTTTTTATAAACAGGGTTGGGAGGGAATACCATTACAATAACTAGTTGCCTGTAAACAATTTGTATCAGTAGCCTAATCTGAGAATGAACATATAAAAGTAATGTAACCTGATTACATGCTACATACTGTGCAGCACATGCTCAATCCTGATGCAACAACAATGCAAACCAGTCGGCCCTTGAAGGAAAAACTAGCGCTAACTGTCACAAATACTACGCATAAATGAATAAAGGGCTCAAAGTCCATGCAAAACCAAAAGTAAGACAATTATTTTTAGAATCCATAGATGAATTTTACTTTTTGTTTTTATTGTGAATGGTGGCAGCCAGGAGTTCTCGTTACCTTAATAACAAAATGTGATATTTCTGAGAGCGATACAGTTTGATGTTTCAAAAAAAAAGCAACGAAAATTGGTACTAAGAGGATAACACATCAAATCCGCTATAGTGAAACGATGATACAGATGCTTTAAACAACTGTCATTAGGGATTAAAGACACATGCACAGCCTCAGTACAGGAGCTTATGTAAACTCCTTTAAACACAGGAAGGGATTACTGAGAGAAAGGAGTTACGCCATTAGTGGCCTGACCTTTCCAAAGCTTTAATGTAATATATGACATTATTCTAGAGGTCCATAAAAGGTTACGGCTTACTGCTTACTCGCTTATAAACCATGTCTGTAAATGACACACGATGTAAAACCACTGTGTGTCACTAACAGTCCAGGATGTGTCCTGCTTGAACAATGACAAATGCAGTGAAGAGACCCATTTCCTTTTTAGAATAATGTTTCATATTTCTATATTTACAAATGTTGCTGTCATGTTGATTTATTCTGACTTAATATAATAATGACTTTATCAAAGGTAAACAATTATATGTTATATTTGGGAGTGTTGGGTTTGACAGCGTTGTTCACCACTATCATCAAACACCAATCGTATTATTGTTGGTGGTTATTTGATTCGCTTGTGGTACTTCCTATCCTTTTAATATGTCAATACCATAAGTGGTTTTGCATGCTTTGCCTCATTTTCTTCCTACAGTAAACTTTACGCCAAAGCTAACCAAAACATATTTGATCAAAATCATATTGTGCTTTTATTTTTGTATATTTCTTTGATTATATTTAGTGTTTTGAGCTGTACCAGTGACTCATGTTTACGTTTTGCAAGCAGTGCCCAGCAGTGAGATGGCAACACTTTTTCAGAGCAGAGAATAAGATTTATTTTTACAAGATTATAAAAACCTAATTTTAAATACTTTTTTTGGAGGGTGGTTAATAACATAGTTTTCTCCGTTTTAACCAATTTAGACATTAAATGATGTATTCCTACAATAAAGAACATTTATTTATATATTTATTTATATATATATGTATGTAACAAACTGCGTTTTTGAATTATCAGGAAATAATATTTAATTCTGATTAACTAAACCAACAAAAGAAGAAATAGTTTCAATACGAACTGTTTGTGCAGTCAGCCTTTATTTTAATCTGTCCATCTATTTTTTTCTTTGTAGTTCAGAACACCATGTTATTTGTAACAATTCAATTCAATTGAAAACCTTTATTTATCCAGGTAAAATCCCATTGAGATCAATGATCTCTTTTTCAAGGGAGACCTGCAGCAGTAGGTTCCACAAGAAGACATAACAACATAAACAACAGATCAACAAAAGGACATCATACAGCAAAATGTACAGGGATTACAATTTAACCACATGTACAGGTACCAACAGCATCTGATGTTGTAGCATCCAACCAAGCTTTAAAAACATGTAGTGGTCCTAGCTTGGTAATTTTCCATTCTTTTTGCAGACTGTTCCAAGTTAGTGGAGCTGCACATCTAAAAGCTTTCTTCCCTAAGACAGGCCTAGCACTTGGCACATTTAATAAAACCACAGCATGCGATCTCAAGCAATAAGTACTTTCAATTCGCAGAGAGATCGGGGAGCAGATATAAGATGGTAGTTTATCCAACATGGCTTTGTAGATGAAAAAGTACCAGTGACTGAGCCTCCGTACAGTAAGTGATGGCAAAACCGCCTTGGTATACAGGGTACAGTGATGCGTAAGTGCTTTACAATTTGTCAAAAATCTCAGTGCACTGTGATATGCAGCATCTAACTTGCTCAGGTAATTGGCAGGTGCATTCATATATAACAAATCACCATAGTCCAGCACAGGTAAAAAGGTCACAGTGACTAGCCTTTTCCTGGCCTCAAGCGAGAAACAGGACTTATTTCTGTAAAAGAAACCTAGCCTAACCCTCAGCTTTTTAAGCAGGTTATTTACATGAAATTTAAAAGTGAGACAATCATCAAGCCAGATACCCAGGTATTTGTAACAGGTAACCACTTCAAGTTGTATTCCTTGTGTAGTTACAATATCCAAAGCCGTCTCCGGTGTATTTTTAGCTTTAGCTTTAGAAAAGAGCATTATCTTGGTTTTATCCACATTTAAAAGAAGCTTAAGCTCAGAGAGCTGAGCCTGAATAATGTTAAAAACAGCCTGTAATTTAACAACAGCCTCGTTAATCGAGGGACCTGCACAGTAGATAACGGTATCGTCCGCATACAAATGTAAGGTTGCTCCTTCGACATTTGCACCTAAACTATTAATATAGATAGAGAATAATAGCGGACCTAAAACTGAACCTTGTGGTACACCATTAGTGATGTTTAACCACTCAGAAGACAGCCCATCAAGCTGAACACATTGGGACCTTTCAGAGAGGTAGTTCACAAACCACCCACTGCATGGCTGGATATGCCAATACTGACCAGCCTCTGCTTCAAAATGCGGTATCAAAAGCTTTGGATAGGTCAACAAATAGAGCTGCACAACTGCTTATTATCTAAAATACTCGTAATATCATTTACCACTTTCATTGTGGCAGTGATGGTGCTATGTTGCTTTCTGAAGCCTGACTGATGTTTAGACAGGATGTAATTTGTACATAAAAACTCCTTTACTTGTTCACTCACTAGGCGTTCAAGAACCTTAGCCAGAACTGACAATTTAGAGATGGGTCTATAATTGTTTAATAAGGTGGCCTCCCCTCCTTTTAGTAGTGGCAGGACATAGGCTGACTTCCATACTTTTGGGATTTTGTTCGTGCTGAGAGAGAGGTTAAAAAGAGTAGTAAGAGGTGGAGCAATAAAATCTGCAGCTATCTTTAAAAAGAAAGGTTCTACGTTGTCCGGACCAGCCGGCTTTTTAGGATCTAGCTTGGTTAAGACTTCACGAACAACATCAACAGTAAAAGGAGTAAAACTGAAAGGGTTTTCCAGACGACATTGTTCTGAGTCACCGACTGTGGTGTTCACAGAAGCAGAATTAGAAACAGAATGAAACAGAGAGCCACAGGACACAAAATGCTCATTAAAACAATTTAACATGGTAGCCCTAGCCAATATAGTGCCAGATGCTGTGGTAAGGCACGGAGGTAGCTCATTACGGATATCACCGGTGGATATCGATTTTATGGCTTTCCAGAATATTCTAGGGTTGTTCAGGTTCTTTGTGGTAACTGACAAATAATACTTAGATTTAGCACTTTTGACATGTGAAGTGAATCTATTTCTTAGCTGCCTAAAACGCAGCCATTCGTAACGTGATGATGTCTGCTACCTGAGTGACATTCTTTATCCTTTTTAAATAAAACAGGAAACATTTAAAACAGTGAAGCATGCAGATTTTAAAGCATACACTGTGCCACCTGCGTACAACACTTCACTCTGTATGAATGTAGTAATTGTTTTCTTCTTAATTTCTCTTTTATTATCTCCGCTGTGCCTCACTCATGTTGTGTGTCACAGTCTTCCTTCAGCTCCTTCACCTGACTCTGTATGTGCCTGTATAAACCAGGGACGTGTGGTGAAGTCGGTGGATGGGAATGCACAGGCTATATCAGAGCCAGATTTGCAGACCTATGAACCACATAAAGCTAGCTTAAATTCACCTTTCAATTGGGAGCTTGCACACTGACCAGCCTATTGTTAGGCGACCGTTTATTTTGCATTTTATATCAGCATTCTTTATAACATACATCCCACCAGAGATAAGATGCTTTTTCATGTATCTTCCTTTGAAGTAGGCCCTTAAAGAGCCTGTGACACGAGTTTCCCCCATCATCCAAACCCATCAATTTGAGTAAATATTGTCCCCTTGAAAACCGTTACTGAACTGATTTTGGATATTTGTACTTTGATAACCATTAATCTCCCCTTCAATGTTGACAATTTTCTGGATCTTCTCGGGGATTCTTCAAGTCCCGCCAAATGATGTGTGACGTCATTGCGGGCACAGCGCTCCAGCTGCACCGTTCAGGATCCCAGCATCTGCATGCAAACGCACGATGGCACACAGCAGCAATCGATGACAGCGATGACAGTTTAATTTTGAACGTGTCTGAGCAACACACTCTCACTCCCTAAGCGTCCAATAGCGACGTTTGGTCAGTGTCCGTGGCGTCCAATTTTGACGCTCCTAGTCTCCTTCAGCGTCATAAAGGGACGCAAATAGCTTTCAACTGATTGCAATGTATTCCCATCTGCGTCGGGATTTGACGCTCATGGAAGCACGCCATTCGTGGCTGCCCTTAAAGGCAATGTGAGCATCCATTCCCATTGGATAACGGAGAATTTTACACCCGGAAGTAAGTACTCCTCTTACTGTCGATTGATTTTACAGTGATATCTGCACTACTCATCGACTAAAAAACACCAGATTATCCTTGTTAATTACACAACATTGATTGGTTTAAATTGTGTGCAATGCTTTTGTATTTTTCCCCTTCGATTCGGAGAAACAAATATGTTTTCTGAGTAAAGGATGGCAGAAGACACTACACTACCCAGAATCCCCAGCTATCGTTTGGCCTACACCATGTGCTCTGTTTGACAAACCCCGTTTTTTTCACCATTCATTCCGATGGCTGGCGTCTATGTCACATGATCTTCAAATTTCTCCCTGCAGAAAAAGAAAACATGGCCGAAATTCGTTTTATTCTCGTGGAAAATGCCTAGTTTAAAATTAGTTTGGCCATTAAAATGCGTTTTGATGTCATTTGATGCGAGAAATATGAGTTGTTATTTCAGATTATGTGTGCAGTGGATGTACATGATCTTTAGTTTGCTAGTTATTACGAAGATTACTTCAGGAAATCGCGACGTTTTCATTGTTACCAAGGTGGTTGCTAGGGACGCTGCTATCGATATTATTTCTGTTATGTTGTGTAACTGTTTAATGGTGTTATCTTTATTGCTACCCCCTTCCCCGTCAATGTATAGTGTTGGTCCACAGCCTAAACATATTAGTTTAACAAAATCCGCATCTAAAGATAGCCTACGTTATTTCCCCCCTGTGCAATTCCAGTCTCACATCTCAGAGCACATCGTCATTAATAAATACCGGAAACAGACCAAAATAATAATAATACCTTATTCCGAGTGTGCTTGCTTTTCTCTTTGAAAGTCATCACATAACGGCATTGTAATACACGGTTCGGCTGCATTACATATTACATATCTGCTGTAGTTCTGTATTTATAGAGCCCTGATGAGAAGACAAACATGAGGAACTGAAAACGTGACGTGGATCATAAATATATCAGCCATTAAACAACATCTTACATTTCTTTTCACACAATACGTCTCCTTGCAGTCTCAACACTAATTCGGCTCACTTTTATATTTGATCCAATTGGTAGATAGGCTGTATTTACACCATAAAGGTGCACAGCTGATATCAAGGGACACCTGGTGGTTAAAGCATGTTATTGAATTTCAATATTTTTATTATTAGATATTAATACGATCCCTATAAAGTATATTCATTACTCGTTATTCTCTACTAATTGTTAATTAAAGACTGTATGTAATGACTAGTTTGCACATCCCGTTCAAGATTTCATGATTTTCTAAGGTTTATTGACATCATATAGGCCAACACAACTGTGGTGTAGTTCTGCACTGAATGAAAAACTTGGGTTGCAGGTTCCTCAATAGTGCATTACAAGACATCTATCAATATGTGTGCATACCTCCAGCAATGTTAACTATGTTGAAGCACTTATTTTAACTGATATTATACATAATGTATTACTCTTATAAGATGTATGTAGATATTTCATCTCCGGCCTTGTCAGGTATTGAACAATCAATAAATAAAGAACACAGAATTGTTGAATATAAAACACAGAATTTATGTGATTATACTAAATGATTTTCAAATAAACACAACTGCATATTTAACTGTTACACATGCTGATGTAACGCAAATGTTCCAACTTGGGATCAATAAAGTATATCTTATCTTAAGCTGATCGATGGCTACTGCCATATTTGCAAAATGTGCCTCTGAACCTTGACAAGTGCATGTTTCAGGCTTATCAATTAATGTAATGTAATGTTATCACAGGGGTCACACACATAAGACCAGCTGTTAAATAAAGCTCTTCTGACCTTAGCTGACATGTGGGTATATTAATACTGCCCATATTGGGCACAAGCAATTTTCACCCATTCATTAATTATATGTTTTAAATGTGAGTGTTTCCTGTCCCCTAAACCTCCAGGGATGTACACAGTTTAATACTGGCAACTTCTTATTATGGGAAATACGAAAACGTCTTTTAAAACTACAACTCCCAGTAGAGACGTGCCAGAGAGAACATGTTGCGAAACAGAATAGCCAGCATGTGTAGTTCTGGGGACGGGGTGGGGGAGGGGGGACGCGGTGGACCCGTTCAAATCCAGTTTTGGACAGTCTGCCGTGGTTCCATCCCATTTCAAGTGCTGTTCGAGAATCGGCTTAACCCTCGGAGCACACTCTCCAATCACAGAGCTTGAGGACTATCACGGGGTTTGTCAAGAGCACATGGTGTAGTCCAAACGATAGCTGGGGATTCTGGGTAGTGTAGTGTCTTCTGCCATCCTTTACTCCTGGGAATGGACGCTCACATTACCTTTAAGGGCAGCCGACATAAACGAATGCCGTGCTTCCATGAGCGTCAAATCCCGACGCAGATGGGAATACATTGCAATCAGTTGAAAGCTATTTGCGTCCCTTTATGACGCTGAAGGAGCCTAGGATCGTCACAATTGGACGCCACGGACACTGACCAAACGTCGCTATTGGACGCTTAGGGAGTGAGAGTGTGTTGGTCTGAGAGCTCATATGAGGCTGAAGGATCGGTTTATGTTGTATCTGTTAGAAGTTTAGGAATGAGGTGCGTCAATATGGGCGATCATACGGTCATGTAGCCAGTGGTGGAATGGGACTAAAAATCATCCCGGGACTCTCGACCGGCCCACTTCGGTACCGCTAGTAAATTGTCAACGGGGGGAGTGGGGGATGTCAGGGGTGGCGGGTGCTGTAGATAGTAAATGTAAATATGTAAATATTTGTGTCACTGCATCCTGGTAAAATACAAATATAATGTATAATGTCTGTGTCTTTGACATTAGCGCTGCTAGCCACCTGTGCCCTGTACTACGAAGCCAGTTCAACATACCCTGGATATGTTTGAGTAACAAACAAACTAACAACAACAAACTAACAAACGAGATCTCGCTAAGCGGTCCTACGACGCTGGTTATCAACTCGGTAAATCAAGCCAGGGTTTCTCTCTCCAGCTGAGAGCGCGTGCACGTCTAATGGACACGAGTGGATCTGACTTTAATTACATTTGTCTCGAGTGTTTCGTCAACATAATGTGTTGCTTAAAATAATACTTCTGCATACAGTCTGTGACACTGTGAGTGTTGCACGGCCAGATACGGCTCAGCTGACTCAGATCAGGAGATATATATGATACATTATGCTATTATATGATCGATGATCTGATTGATGATGTAATATGAATGATAAGTGCGACACGTCGGCATCTTCTCTGCATACGGCAGTTTAAACTGTATTTCCTTTATCCTGTAATATGACTTGAGAGATTTAAACTCCGCACACTGAGTTGATCTCTTTTCTATAGACGCCGGAGGCGGGCAGCGCCAGATAAAAAAAGTTATTTAGCCTTCTCAAACCTGAGCCTCACGCGCCGCCTATGGGGGATGTGCTAGTGACTTATCCGACCGGCCCACTTCGGTACCGGCGCATCGGGATTCGTCCCGATGGCCAGTCCGCCACTGCACCCAGCCCACGTAAACTGTCAACGGGGGAGCCTCGCTGCGGGGAAACGGTGGACCTAGTGTCCCGATCGGAGTGGGAATAATATTAATAATAATCCATGCATTTTATCCATTAATTTCCCCAACATTGTGGTACAAAAACCACACGTTTAATCCATGTTGGTGTACTACAACTACAAAAAGCAACGGTTTGTTTTCTCATCAGGAAATGCAGACCGGCTCAAACAAATGATTTTTAATCATCATCCTCACGATCATTTAATGTATCATATGTTCGCCGAATTGACATGAAAGCACTAACAAATGTAGTTTCATCCACTTGAGTTTACAACTACAAAAATAATCGATTTGTTTTTATATCACATCCTACGGGAGGAAATTCAGCAGCTCTCACTATCGATTTTTAATCCTAATGTAATCATCATCTTCACCACGATCATTTATGTTTATGTTCGCCAAATTGACATGAAAGCACTGACAAATATGAATATACTGTAGTCAACTTTATTAAAACGTTATTAACGTGCCTAAACTCAGTAATTCACCATTTCTACGCATGACAACACACTTTGTCCGCGTTTGGCTCTCGAAGCGTTCCCGCATTGACGTCACTTCCGGCTTCCCCCAAAACTTCAAAATGAGTCGAAGGAATTTCCCCGCGATATTGGAAATTATTGATATTTAACGGAACGGTATCGCTTTTTCTTTTTTAAACTGACGGTTCGAGATGACTAGTAGCCCAATATTTCATTGCACAACAGTTGTTGGGATGATGTCACAGGCTCTTTAAGCTCAGGCATTTGTCTTTAATTGTGTATCACTCTTTGTTTTGAATGAAAATTGATTTTAATACATTTTAAGGTATATTAGAATTTGTTTCCATTTATCAGCTGCTCCAAAGTGTTTTGCTAGATCTAGCCTCAGTGAGGCAAATGGTGCAGTTTTATGACGAGACCAGAGAGCCCATATATTTTATACATACCTTAAAGGTCCCATGACATGGCCATTTCTACTGATCATAGGTCTACTAGAATAGATTTACTTTGTTCAACGTTCCAAACTCACATTTCTCATACAGCATCTCTGTATAGTATGTGTATTCACTCTCTGCCCCCCCCCCCCTCCCTGTGAGCCCACTGTGCTCTGATTGGTCAGCTCGCCCACTCTGTTCTGATGAGTCCACCACCGTTACAGCGGAACATCAGTGATTATGTGTTACAATGGCGTTTGTTAGCAACCAGAAAATGACACCAGTAATGACAAACAGACGAGAATGCTACGTGGGGTCTGGGTGCCGTGTTGGCGGGACGTTGCAGGGCTCGCTGCGGACAGTGTGAGCAGTATTACTGGTTGCTGCGTGGGGTCTGTGAGACAGCGAGACACAGCGGAACTCAGCCTGAACACACACAGACAAATAGAAGATAGAATGGGAGAGATGAAATCTTTAATGGTCACACATGCAGAGCACACAGCACACACAGTGAAATTTGGCCTCTGCATTTAACCCATCCTAGTACCAGGAGTCTAGTACTAGGAGCAGTGGGCAGCTATTGTACAGCGCCCAGGGAGCAATGGGAGTGGGGGGGGAAGGGGGATGTCCGGTGGGCACTACGGCAGGGCCCAGGAGGTGAACTGGGACCTCTCAAAGTAGCAGTCCACCCTCCATATTTATGTCTGTTCGGGGACTTGAACCGGCGACCCTACGGCTCACAGTCCAAGACCCTACTTTTTTTTTTTTTATCTTTTATTATATCCATCCATCTTCTCCCGCTTATCCGTGGTCGGGTCGCGGGGGTAGCAGTTCCAGCAGAGAGCCCCAAACTTTCTTTTCCCTGGCGACATCAACCAGCTCTGACTGGGGGATCCCAAGGCGCTCCCAGGCCAGCGAAGAGATATAATCCCTCCACCTGGTCCTAGGTCTACCCCTTGGTCTCTTCCCAGCTGGACGTGCCTGGAACACCTCCCTAGGGAGGCGCCCAGGTGGCATCCTAACTAGGTGCCCGAACCACCTCAACTGGCTTCTTTCGACGCGAAGGAGGAGCGGCTCAACTCCGAGTCCCTCCCTGATGACCGAACTTCTCACCTTATCTCTAAGGGAGACACCAGCCACCCGGCGGAGGAAACCCATCTCGGCCGCTTGTATCCGCGATCTCGTTCTTTCGGTCATGACCCATCCTTCATGACCATAGGTGAGGGTAGGAACGAAAATGGCCCGGTAGACAGAGAGCTTTGCCTTCCGGCTCAGCTCCCTTTTCGTCACAACGGTGCGGTAAAGCGACTGCAATACCGCTCCCGCTGCTCCGATTCTCCGGCCCATCTCACGCTCCATTGATCCCTCACTCGAGAACAAGACCCCGAGATACTTGAACTCCTTCACTTGGGGTAAGGACTCATTCCCTACTTGGAGTGGACAGTCCATCGGTTTCCTGCTGAGAACCATGGCCTCAGATTTGGAGGTGCTGATCCTCATCCCAGCCGCTTCACACTCGGTTGCGAACCGATCCAGTGAGTGCTGAAGGTCGCAGACCGATGAAGCCATCAGAACCACATCATCTGCAAAAAGCAGTGGTGCAATCCTTAGTCCACCGAACTGCAGACCCCCCCCCCCCACGACTACGCCTCGAAATCCGATCCATGTATATTACAAACAGGATTGGTGACAAAGCGCAGCCCTGGCGGAGGCCAACCCTCACCGGAAATGGGTCCGACTTACTGCCGAGGACCCGGACACAGCTCTCGCTTTGGGAGTACAGAGATTGGATGGCCCTGAGTAGAGACCCCCTCACCCCATACTCCCGCAGCACCTCCCACAGTAACTCCCTGGGAACCCGGTCATACGCCTTCTCCAAGTCTACAAAACACATGTAGACCGGATAAGCGTACTCCCAGGCCCCCTCCAGGATCCTTGCGAGAGTAAAAAGCTGATCCGTCGTTCCACGACCAGGACGGAATCCGCATTGTTCCTCCTCAATCTGAGGTTCGACAATCGGCCTGACCCTCCTTTCGAGTACCTTGGAGTAAACTTTCCCGGGGAGGCTGAGTAGTGTGATGCCTCTGTAATTGGCACACACCCTCTGATCCCCCTTTTTGAAAAGGGGAACCACCACCCCGGTCTGCCACTCCTTCGGTACTGTTTCCGACTTCCACGCAACGTTGATGAGACGTGTCAACCATGACAGTCCCTCAACACCCAGAGCCTTCAGCATTTCCGGGCGGATCTCATCCACCCCCGGGGCTTTGCCACTGTGGAGTTGTTTGACGACCTCAGTGACCTCCCCCCGGGAGATTGGCGTTGATCCCCCGTCATACTCCAGCTCTGCCTCTAACATAGAGGGCGGAGTTGTCGGGTTCAGGAGTTCCTCAAAGTGTTCCTTCCAACGTCCCAACACTCCATCAGTTGAGGTCAACAACGTCCCATCCTTACTGTACACAGCTTGGATGGTTCCCTGCTTCCCCCTCCTGAGGTGTCGGACAGTTTTCCAGAACAACTTTGGTGCCGCCCGAAAGTCCTTCTCCATGTCTTCTCCGAACTTCTCCCACACCCGCTGCTTTGCCTCGGCCACGGATGAGGCTGCTGCCCTTCGGGCCTGTCGGTACCTTGCAACTGCCTCGGGAGTCCCCCGGGATAACAAATCCCTGAAGGCCTCCTTCTTCAGTCGGACGGCTTCCCTGACCACCGGTGTCCACCAGGAGGTTCGAGGGTTACCGCCCCTTGAGGCACCTAGGACCTTGAGACCACAGCTCCCCGCCGCGGCTTCGGCAATAGAGGCTTTGAACACCGACCACTCTGGTTCAATGTCCCCAACCTCCACAGGAATGCCCGAAAAGCTCCGCCGGAGGTGTGAGTTGAAGGCCTCCTGAACTTGGGCCTCCTCCAGACGTTCCCAGTTCACCCGAACTACACGTTTGGGCTTACCAGGTCTATCCAGAGGCTTCCCCCGCCACTCGACCCAACTCACCACCAGATGGTGATCAGTTGACAACTCCGCCCCTCTCTTTACCCGAGTGTCCAAAACATACGGCCTCAGGTCCGATGATACGATAACGAAATCGATCATGGACCTTCTGCCTAGGGTGCTCTGGTACCACGTACACTTATGAGCATCCTTATGTTCGAACATGGTGTTTGTTATGGCCAATCCATGACTAGCACAGAAGTCCAGTAACAAACCACCACTCCGGTTCAGATCAGGGGGGCCGTTCCTCCCAATCACGCCCCTCCAAGTGTCTCCATCATTGCCCACATGTGCGTTGAAGTCTCCCAGCAAGACTAAGGAGTCCCCTTCAGGAGCCCCATACAGGACTCTTTCCAGGGTCTCCAAGAAGGCCGAATACTCTGAACTGCTGTTGGGTGCATAAGCACACACAACAGTTAGAGTTTTCCCCCCCATAACCCGCAGGCGTAGGGAGGCGACCCTCTCGTCCACTGGGGTAAACTCCAACAACGAAGCACCTAACCGGGGACTTGTGAGTATCCCCACACCCGCCCGGCGCCTCACACCTTGAGCAACTCCGGAGAAGAATAGAGTCCAACCCCTATCCAGAAGTAAGGTTCCAGAGCCGACGCTGTGCGTAGAGGTGAGCCCAACCAGATCCAACTGGTACCGCTCCACCTCCCGCACAAGCTCCGGCTCCTTCCCCCCCAGAGAGGTGACGTTCCACGTCCCCAAAGCCAGCTTCTGCCGCCCGGGTCTGGTCCGTCGAGACCCTCCGCTTTCACTGCCACCCTTCTGGCAGCGCACCCGACCCCATCGATGTTTCCCGTAGGTGGTGGGCCCGCGGGACGGAGAAGCGGAGGTGTTGCCCACGTTGCCTTTTCGGGCTGGGCCCGGCCGGGCTCCGTGGCAAGCCCGGCCACCAGACGCTCGCCGACGAGTCCTCCTTCTGGGCCTGGCTCCAGAAGGGGACCCCGGGCTTCCTCCGGGCCGGGTATCCTCACTTCCTGTGTCGTCTTTCATGAGGTCTTTTGAACCAATCTTAGTCTGGCCCCTTGCCTGAGACCAATTTGCCATGGGAGACCCTACCAGGAACACAAGGTTCCAGACAACACAGCCCCCAGGTTCATCAGGGCACACAAACCATGCTACCACTAGCATTATATCAAAACATATTTACATTTTGCACACATTATAATCCACCTTACCGATCCCCAAAAAAAAAGGACCCCAAGGCTTCCTACCAATTTAGTTGCATCTCAATCTCAGTTTTCATAGATATTATTCCTGCATACACATCACCATCTCTCTAGTACACACATTAATTAATGCTTTCCACCTCCACCTTCCCTCATATCTCATATCATCACACACATCAAAACAGACCAGAATTACGTCCCGACCCATCATCCACATCAATTTCCCCCCCCCATTTCCCTTATCTTCCTCTTCCCTGTTCCTCTTGCTCAACCTCCCCACCCGTACCTTGCATCACATTTCTAATTCCACATATTCCCATCCCCACCGCCCATTCCCTACGTCTTCCCGAGTGGTTTCTATCAGCTCTGCTCTTTTCCTTTCCCACCTTTCCCTCCATTTCGCCACTGTTTCCCCCTTCCACCCCCCATACGGCCTTTGCCTAACCTGAGGCGATGTACATTCTCCTCACACTCCACCCAGTCACCTTCCTTATTTACGTCCCCTATATTTATTGATATTCGCTTCCAACCCTTGAGCTCCTCCCTCCTTTTTTTTAAGGCTTCTTTTTCTTTTCCTTCTTTTAACTTCTTCAACCTCTTCTCAAAATTAATGTCCTTTCTCTTCTGTCTCCTCTCCACCTGATCCTCAGTCCCACTCTCCTCCCTCTCACTATCCCCACTACACCAAACATCATTCAAACTCCACTCATCGCTCAATTGTCCTTCACTACCTCCTCTTCCTCTTCCTTCTCCTCCCTCACTTCCACGTCATTATTCCTCTTACTCTCCTCTAACTCAATTTCGTCCTTTTTATGCCTTAATATCTTCACTCTCATAAGTTCCTCCTCCCTCTGTCTCTGCTCCTCCTCTTCCTCATCCATCCTATCCCCCCATCCTTTCCCCCGTCTCCGCATCCTTTCTCCCTTCCTCCCTTACTTCCTCACCCCCTCCACCTCTCCCATCTCAACCTCCACCTCATTTGCCACCTCTTCAGCTTCTCCTCCCCCCTCAACCTCCTCCATCTCAACCTCCACCTCATTTTCTCCCTCATTTGCCACCTCTTCAGCTTCTCCTCCCCCCTCAACCTCCTCCATCTCAACCTCCACCTCATTTTCTCCCTCATTTGCCACCTCTTCAGCTTCTCCTCCCCCCTCAACCTCCTCCATCTCAACCTCCACCTCATTTTCTCCGTCGCTTCCCACCTCTTCAGCTTCTCCTCCCTCCTTCTCACTCCCCTTCATTCCTCCCGCTACCAGCTGTATCTGCGGCAGCGGCCGCAGCGGGGGCCGGCGGCTTCTCTCCGGTTTTTAAATATTCCATTATTTCACTTTCGTCCTTTCTCTCCTTCAGTGTTATCTTCTTTATCACCTTCTCCTTCCTCTTCTCATTTTCCACCTCCATTTGGTCAGCTTTCTCTCCTTTCTCTTTCCTCCTCCTCCACTTCCGCATTCTTCATTTCAGCTGTCTGCATTCCAGGAAGCACGTTTTTCATTGCATGCCTCCTCGCCATTCCAGCTAGTGGAATGGCTTCGCTGTTTGGGGGGGGTGTTCAACCACTCAAAATATCAAAAAAGTAATCCAAACGTAGCTTCCAAACCCACAATACACGCACCAAACAATTCCTCCTCCTCACATCCACTCTTCGCCCCTAGTGTCTCAGGGTGGTATGGCCGTCTCCAAGCCCCTACTGACTGAGCCACTGCCGGAGTGTGTGTGTGTGTGTGTGTGTGTGTGTGTGTGTGTGTGTGTGTGTGTGTGTGTGTGTGTGTGTGTGTGTGTGTGTGTGTGTGTGTGTGTGTGTGTGTGTGTGTGTGTGTGTGTGTGTGTGTGTGTGTGGAGATCCGCAGAGCCACGGCTGAGAAAATATAAGGCTGTGTGTGTGTGTGTGTGTGTGTGTGTGTGTGTGTGTGTGTGTGTGTGTGTGTGTGTGTGTGTGTGTGTGTGTGTGTGTGTGTGTGTGTGTGTGTGTGTGTGTGTGTGTGTGTGTGTGTGTGTGTGTGTGTGTGTGTGGAGATCCGCAGAGCCACGGCTGAGAAAATATAAGGCTGAGTGGGGACATTACATTGACTTACATGCATTTCCTGGAGACTTATCCTAACCTTAACCATAACCAACACATGCCTAACCCTAACCCTAACCCTTAACCTAACCCTAAACAAGTCTTCACCCTAAAATTAATGATTCCCCTTATGGGGACCTCCAATTTGTCCCCAAGGGAAGCCAGTCCCCACACGTGACTATGTGAACAGATGTAGGTCCCCACAAGTATAGTAATGCTAGACCACACACACACACACACCCATGTCTTTATTACATTCTGGGGGTACCTGACCAGACCATCCCTTTTGGGATCCACCCTTTCTGGAGGTTGTACAGCACTGTAAAAAATCAGGCAGAATCCTGAAGTGGACTCAAACAAAGATTTCACTTCAAATGATCAATCAGAGAAAGTAGAGGTCACTGACCGGACTATAACCTGTTTCATGGGGTCTTGTCAGGTACAGAGTTACAGGAGGGGTCCATATATACACACTGTCTGGCTTTTAGTCATGTGTGGGCTCCAAAAATACACTGTCTGGTTTAAAACATTAGTGGGGCCACTTTGCACACTATTACTAAACTTACTTTAGGTAACAATGCAACACATTTGACTGTCAAAGTGAGGGCTATCATGATGCAGAAGGATTTTCACCTTTAGTGTCAACATGTAGCTTCTGTTGAGTGACACAATTATATTGAATTCTAATGTACTGATAGCATTTTAATTAATATTTAAGCTATTATAGTAATGCTTTTTATTAGTCTATTTACCCACTGTGACACAGGGATGTCTGAACTCGTGAATGAGACTCACAGTACATTTACTGAATTTGCATCAGTTTCCTACTTTTTAAATAAAGAGGGGTTTGTGTTCTAAGTGTTAATTATTGAAGCCATATAGGTCATGCTTATAAGGGTATTCTGCTTAAATAGTAATTTCCATTTAAGCAATACAATGTTATTATAGAGCTTTCCAGTAAATACAAGGAGATTGTCGTTATTAGACTTTTAATTTTCAAAAGAAGAACTGTATTCAGTGTACACAAAAATCGCAATTTAAGAACGGCATTATTATATAACAAAGGTCCCAAAAAGGATGGCCACAATAAAAGGCCACTCTGAAACGTGCAGTTTTGCTTTATTGGGGGGGTCTGAAAACCAGTCAGTATCTGGTGTGAGGGGTAGGGTTAGGATAATGTTGTGAATCGAGTGGCCTGTGTTCGTCGTCCATTACATACGCCTGCCCATACCATAACCCCACCACCACCATGGGCCACTCGATTCACAACATTACCCTAACCCTACCCCTCACACCAGATACTGCCTGGTTTTCGGACCCCCCCAGACCCCCCCAATAAAGCAGAACTGCACGTTTCAGAGTGGCCTTTTATTGTGGCCAGCCTAAGGCACACCTGTGCAATAATCATGCTGTCTAATCAGCATCTTGATATGCCACACCTGTGAGGTGGGATGGATTATCTCGGCAAAGGAGAAGTGCTCACTATCACAGATTTTTTCAGATTTTTGAACAATATTTGAGAGAAATGGTTATTTTGTGTATATAGAACATTTTAGATCTTTGAGTTCATCTCATGAAAAATGGGAGCAAAAACAAAAGTGTTGCGTTTATATTTTTGTTCAGTGTATATTAATAATAATGTATTCCCAGATGTGATATGTGGGACATTGAAATAAATGAGGAAATTGAAAGTGTGAAAAGGGACAAGATTAAATTGTGTTAAGAAAAAAACAAGATAATATGATAAACTAGAAGAGATGATAAGGTAGTTTACAAAAAAGTAGGGATGCACGATATTGGTTTTTTGAAACCGATACCGATAACTTCCTGCTTCTCAAGAACGATAATAAAAAAAATATTACGCCACTAATTATTTTAACGCGATTAACGCATTTGTATTTTTTTTCCTTGGCCGCCCCGTAGTTTCAGAGCGCATCAAGTTTAAAATACCATCTACAAGCTGATGCTGACAGCCCTGCTCCTGCCGCCCGCTTGCAGCAGACCACACTTCCACGCTCACCGGCAGGCACCGACTGGCCATATGGAGGACCGGGAGGGTGTGTGTATGTGTGGCCCGAGCGAGCGAGAGAGAGACCTTACGTGCATTGTTGTTGTTAGCATCTGGTGCTAGCTAGCTGCGCTAACGGATATAAGGAGCTGTTTAAATGAAAACAGAGCAGCGACATTTCGCCACAACTGCGCCGAGCACTTGACTTTATGTAGGAAGCCAGACAGTGGGACATTGTACGAAAAGTCAGCACACTCAGCACGGATAGTGAGGAACATGATTGCAGCGACCAGGCAGCTCCGGTTCGAGCATATGCCTTGAGTTGCACATAGCTCCAACGCGCACACACACACACACTTTGTATTGTATTATTGTCTTCCTACGCTTTTAACACACCATCGTAGCGATGGCGATGTTTCAGCTGACTGATCAGGTTCGAAGTATTAGGGAGCGCTGGATTTGTGAAGAACTCCCCTCTTCCTAAACCACTAATACGTAAGATCATTGAAAAAGTTGTTTTTCAACAGTTGAGTAATTTCTTGCATTTAAATGGTTGTTTCGATGTGTTCCAGTCAGGCTTTCGTCCAAACCACAGCACTGAGACTGCTCTTGTAAGGGTCTTTAACGACATCCACTTAAACACAGACAGTGGCAGAACTTCAGTGTTAGTATTATTAGATCTCAGTGCTGCGTTTGACACTGTTGACCACAGCATATTACTGGACCGACTGGAAAACTGGGTGGGACTTTCGGAAACAGTTCTAAATTGGTTTAAATCCTACTTAAAGGACAGAAACAACTTTGTTTCTATCGGTAAATACACATCTGAGTTGACAAATATGACATGTGGGGTTCCTCAAGGCTCCATCTTGGGGCCTCTTCTCTTTAACATCTACATGCTACCACTGGCTCAGATAATGAAGAACAACAAAATAAGTTACCATAGCTATGCAGATGACACACAAATTTACGTAACAATTTTACCAGGAGACTATGCTCCAATTCAAACACTGAGTAAGTGCATTGAACAAATCAATGACTGGATGTGTCAGAACTTTCTCCAATTAAACAAAGATAAAACTGAGGTAATGGTTTTTGGAGCCAAGGCAGAACGTTTAAAAGTTAGCGCTGAGCTTCAGTCTGCAATGTTCAAACCAACAGATAAAGCCAGAAATCTAGGTGTAGTCATGGACTCTGACCTGAGTTTCAACAGTCACATTAAAACAGTTACTAAATCAGCCTACTATCACCTAAAGAATATATCTAGGATTAAAAGACTAATGTCACAGCAGGATTTGGAAAAACTTGTCCATGCCTTTATCTTCAGTAGACTCGACTACTGCAATGGTGTCTTCACAGGTCTCACTAAAAAATCTATTAGAAAGCTGCAGCTGATTCAGAACGCCGCTGCTCGAGTCCTCACTAACACTAAGAAAGTGGATCACATCACTCCTGTTCTGAAGTCTTTACACTGGCTTCCTGTGTGTCAAAGAATAGATTTCAAAATACTGCTGCTGGTTTATAAAGCACTGAATGGTTTAGGCCCAAAATACATTACTGACCTCCTGCTAAACTATGAACCATCCAGATCTCTCAGGTCTTCAGGGACTGGTCAGCTTTCTGTCCCCAGAGTCAGAACTAAACATGGTAAAGCAGCGTTCAGTTATTATGCTCCAAATATCTGGAACAAACTCCCAGAAACCTGCAGGTCCGCTGCAACTCTGACTACTTTTAAATCCAGGCTGAAGACTTTTCTTTTTGTCGCTGCTTTTATTTGAACTATTCATATCTTAAACTGCACTGTAACTTTTATCCATGTACTTTTTCTTGTAATGTTTAATTGAACTATTTATATTTTAGACTGCACTGTAACTTTTATCCATGTATTTTTTTTCTTAATGTTTATTTGATTAGCTTTTCTTTTTTAATGCTTAATGTCTTTCATTTTTTTTTTTTTTTTTTTTTTTGTAAAGCACTTTGAATTGCCTTGCGTTGAAAAGTGCTCTATAAATAAACTTGCCTTGCCTTGCCTTGCCTTGCCTTGCCTTGCCTAATACCACAGTACTGGCAAAACGGGAGGAGCCGAGTAAAAAACAAGCGCCCCTCATCCCAATCTATCCACACCGCAGTATTATTTTCTTTTTTTTGTACACAAAAAATACATTGTATATTATCGGGGCTATTAATACTGGTATCGGGTTTATCGGGATGACGTCATAATTCCTAATATACGATAATTATCGTGCATCCCTACAAAAAAGAGATGAGATTTAAAAAGCATAGAGGTAAGAGACAGGCATGAAAACGGGTCAGGGGTGAAAAAGGTGAGAAGGATATTATCCCTCTAGGGGGGTCCGGGGGCATGCTCCCCCGGAAGAACATTTTGAATATTCCATATTTTAAAGCATCAATCTGATGCATTTTGAGATGCATTTTTTTGCCAACCTGGGGAGAGCTGGAGAAACTTAACTTCAGCCATGAGTAAAAAATATTATGACCTCCTTACTAAGTATTATCAGGGATGCAAACTCATCAGGTATGGAAAAGGTGACAAGGACCCGAGCCCCCCGACCCCACGGAATATCGGCTTTAAAATGAGGAATAACAGAGGATTTTAGCAGTCAGAACAACTAAAGCAGCAGTGATAATAATAACAGAAATGGTAAAGAGTCACATCTAATAGAAATATATAAAAGCATTTATTTTAATTGTGTAGCAGTCAGTTTATAATTTTGGCAGCACTGTTGAGCATTTTGAAAATCTATTGTCATGCCTCTGTGCAAGGCTGAGTCTTTCTATCTTTATGGCATCTGGTGTAAAGTAACTAAATTCATAAACTCAAGTACTATACTTGGGTACAATTTTGAGATACTTGTACTTTATTTAAGTATTTCAATGTTTTGCTACTTTGTTCTTCTTCTCCTCTACAGTTCATAGGTAAATGGTGTACTTTTACTCCACTACATGTATTTAATACCTTTAGTTACTTTACAGATCTGGATGAATGATGTGAAATATAATCAAGTGTTGAATCAGACTTTAGTTCCACCTGGAGTAAATCCACAAGCTACCCTGCAGTCTACAAATTCATTCAAACTAGCTGCACCTTTACCAGCATTGAGAACACTTTCATGATCAATCATTATAAAACATATCATATATATTATTCTGAAATGGACCAATCTGCACAATGACTACTTTTACTGTCGCTACTTTCACTATATTTTGATGAGAATACTTTTCTACTTTTACTTGAGGAACATTTTGAATGCAGTACTTTTACTAACAGAGTATTCCTATTCCTATACTCTGGTACTTCTACTTTTACTCAAGTACAATACCTGAGTACTTCTACTTTTACTCAAGTACAAGATCTGAGTATTTCTGCTTTTAATCAAGTACAAGATCTGAGTACTTCTATTTTTACTCAAGTACAATATCTGAGTATTTCTGCTTTTAATCAAGTACAAGATCTGAGTACTTCTACTTTTACTCTAGTACAATATCTGAGTGCTTCTACTTTTACTCAAGTACAAGATCTATACTTATACCACCTCCGTTTATCGCCTATGAAAAAAAACTATTAGAAAACGAAGGCTAAAGCTAACGTTTGCAGATAGTGACAATGTATGCTAGCTAGCTATCTCAACGATAATATTGCGACAGAAACACTTTTCAGTGCACATCACGCTCTGCTCTGAACACCTGAACGGTGTACTTCCTCCTGCGCCTCACTCTAAAATAGGCGTCAGAGTAGCGCTGGCAAGAGGGGTAAGGTGAGTTCCAGGCAGTGTTGGGTGTAACGTGTTCAGTATGGAGTTTCAGTAACGTATTACTTGCATTACTAATGCAGTCGGGTAATTACTACCCATTACAATGCTCAGTAACTAACGCAGTTTCAAGCTTCAACACAGCGTTACCTGAAATGAATGGCGCCAACTCATTTCTAATATGCAAAAGACAAACAAATGCGTCTATGATGTATTTTCGATCAGACGAGATCTCTCTCCCCGGTCTGCGTGCGAGGGGGCGGGGCAGTTTACACACACGCAGCTGCTACATGCAGCGGAGCACTCTGCGGAGGTGGCGGAGAGAACGCGCTCCGAGGTGTGGTTAAACTTTACCCGTCTCGACGTGGAGAATGCTCGTTGCCAAAAGTGCAATAAGAGTTTAGCTTTTGTCTAAACATTTATCAAAAGTGCAGCACATTCAGACAGAGGAATGCACCGTTTTCGACTGTCTAGCAGCTCTGTAGCCCCATCCACGAGTAACGTTTCCACGTCAGGTGTCATGTATGCTAGCAGCAACACACAGAGTTCACTAAATTATACAAACATGGGTTAATGATTAGAGGTAACTGAGTATTTTATTTTGTTGGGCTAGAGTCTTTCCCACGCTGTTTTCCGGGAATAATAGTCAAAGCCGTCAGGTGCAGCATAGGCAAGACGAGAAGATTTGTCATAACTTTAACGAAAACGTCTGCTACCACCTATATCCTACATTCCTCCACATCTGCAGTCCTGCAAGGACGCTCATCCAAGGTATGTATGCCCCAGGTGCAACCGCAGCTTTGCCAGTACCTCGCGCCAGGAACCACATGGCAAATAATCTTTCAAACCACCCCCCCCCCACCCACATTAACGCCACACATTAGCAGCGGCCGTATCTACTCACTCAGACACTCAATGAGTCTTCGTTTTTATTCACGGATGCTGCCCATCCGTGGGAGTTTTGGGGAGTTTCTTTCAGGGAGAAAGAGAAGTTCACGTAAGATAATAGAAGACAGTCTAATCACCCAATCAAGTGCATCTATGTCTCACCGTGGCGTAATTAAACTGCTAATTAAGCTAGTCCCATATCATGGGTCATGTTTCAGTATTTACCTAAGCATACATCATTTTATGCTGCGCATATTGCACTCATTTATACTGGTTCATGCTCTCATGGCTTACGATAAGCCAGGGTATAACATTCATGTATCATTGTACTCAAGCTAACAGCTGCATTACATTGTCTACATCTCCCTCTTCCCCCGGACATCGACTCGTGCCGGCAATCCTAGATCTCTCCAGTTTACCTATGGTAAACATGCATATAACTGGTGGTGGTGTCTTAATAGCATTTCAGGGCTTCGTCCAGGATAGGTGCAGCAACCCTGCCGCAATCAAGGTAATTATTCCTCATCCCTACAACAACCAGACGGCCATCCAAGATCTCTCTTCCCTGGTATTTATACATTTTAGTGGTAGTGTTCATCTGTGCATGTTTAACCCTGCATCGCAGGTCATCGACCATCGTGTCCGCAATGTTTAGTGGTAGTGTTCACGTAAGCCCGGCGCTGATTCCGGCCGTCGACTTCCGAGTCAGCATCTTATGATGTACAGTAAGCCCGGCAGCGATTCCGGACGTTGTTTAGTGGTAGTACGTAAGCCCGGCCTGATTCCGGCCGTTGGCTCTCGGGTCAAGCATCTTATGATGTACAGTAAGCCCAGCAGAGAACAGTAAGCCCGGCAGCGATTCCGGCCGTTGTTTAGTGGTAGTGTTCTCGTAAGTCCGGCGCTGATTCCGGCCGTCGACCTTCGGGTCAGCATCTTATGATGTACAGTAAGCCCGGCAGTGATTCCGGCCGATTGTTTAATCCACATGTTAATCTCTCATTTCATCCATAGATCACCGCAGTCAGCCCACAAGACGTTCCGGAACCTCTGCCCAAGAGCCAGCGCTCAACCCGTCAGGATTCCTCCACTGCATCTCCTCTCTCTCTCTTAAATAGAAGCCCCCTAGAAAGGCACCTCGAATCAGCCAGGTTTTATGAGGAAGGGCTTAGGGCGTCCACCCTCAAAACATATGATTTCGCTTGGAGAACGTTTGCGACGTTTTGCTTTTCCGTAGGCATCACACTTAAACCTGTTCTCATCTCCACCGTGTGTGCCTTCATGTGCTACTGCGCCACTGATCGCCACCTCAAACCCCAATACATCCGGGGCCTCTTAGCAGGAGTTCAGTTTAACGTTCGCTGTTCCGATCCCGGCTTTCCCAGCCTGTTCGCAAACCAGTCAGTCAAACTCATCCTCAAAGGTCTCATTAAAACTTTTCCCCCCGTCTTAGACCGGAGACGCCCTATTACACTCTCCACTTTACGCCTCATGCTCTCCAAACTTAGAAGTGGGTTATTCTCCCTTTATATCGATGCACTACTCGATGCTCTATTTCTCCTAGCTTTTTATGCCTTTCTCAGACCAGGCGAATTTACCACAGCTTCCCTTACTTTCGATTCCAATCGAGATGTCAGCTTTTCTGACATATCCTTTCACGCTAGCCACTTTAGTTTATATCTTAAACACTCCAAATGCGGCGGCGCCTGCTCCGTCATCGCCGCCCGCATCGACTCCCAGTTCTGCCCTTATAAGGCCATGATCAAGTTCCTACGGCTTAGACCTACCTCTAATCCTCTCACCATTATTCCTTATCTCAGGGAATTTTCCTTTAACGCAACGACCGTTCAATGTCTATTTAAAACAAGAGGTTATCACCTCTTCTATACACGGGGCACTCCTTTAGAATAGGCGCAGCTATTTCCGCTGCTAATCAAGGTGTCTCATCCTCATCCCTGCAACAAGTCGGACGGTGGTCCTCCTCCGCTTTCTCATCCTACATTCGCCCTGACCTCAATGCCGTGCTGGCTATCCAAAAGTCTCTCCAACCTTAACAAATTGGTACGTATGCATATAACTGGTGGTGGTTCTTAGCATGTCAGCACGTATGTCGCCCCGCGGCTCATGTTTATTTCTGCATATCTAAACCTGTATGTCCAGGCTGTAAAACCTTCGGGTCTGTATAACATGTCCCTGCTAAGGCAGGTTGCCCCGCACGTTCGGGAAGCCTCGCACGTTCCGGGCGCCCCGCTGGTCGGGTCGCCCGGTGCGTCCGGGTAGCCCCGTTCGCCCGGGATGCCCCGTACGTCCGGGACGCCCTGTACGGCCAGGATGCCCTGTACGTCCAGGATGCCCCGTACGTCCGGGACGCCCTGTACGTCCAGGATGCCCTGTATGTCCAGGATGCCCCGTATGTCCGGGATGCCCTGTACGTCCAGGATGCCCCGTACATCCGGGAAGCTCCGTATGTCCGGGTCGTGAAACCTCCGGTCCGTATAATGTTTCCCTGCTAAAGTCAGGTTGCCCCGCACGTTCGGGAAGCCCTGCACGTTCCGAGCGCCCCGCACGTCGGGTCGCCCGGTGCGTCCGGGATGCCCCGTACGTCCGGGATGCCCCGTACGTCCGGGACGCCCCGTACGTCCGGGACGCCCTGTATGTCCAGGATGCCCCGTACGTCCGGGACGCCCTGTACGTCCAGGATGCCCCCTCCGGGATGCCCCGTACGTCCGGGAAGGATGCCCGGGAGGCATCAGTCGTTTAAATTCTCACATGTATTAACCTCTCCTTTCCATCCATAGATTCCACTGCATCCCACAAGGTAAGATTCTTCACATTCAGTACTTCATACTTCATTCTTTTGGGGGTTCATCGGAAACGGTTCTTCCCTTCCCGATTGATATCCTACAAAACCTGGGCCTAATCGCCAAAACAACATTTCATTCACTTGTTATAAACTGTCATCATTATGTTTCATTTATATAATGTGACCGATAATAAATATGTATTCCATACATCACGTCTCTCCTGATTGAAATGAAGCTTAGCGCAAGTTCAGACAGGAAGACCTAACACTCCGTATTGCTCGTCATGGCAATACTTGCTCCCTGCATCTAAATGACAGGGAGCGCCACTCCTCAGCTAACCTATCATGCCCATCCATTTACAAGCCTAATTATCGCACCTGTTAATCCCTCTATATATGCTCTCCCCTTTTCTATCAGCTGTCTTCCAGGTGTCAACACGCAACCCTCCTCCACCCCTTCACCTCCTGCTTTCAACTCCATGCATGCACACACATGCATTTCCAAACATTTGGACTACCTATGTTGCAAATGTATTATCTTTTCAATTTACACACGGCATCTATTGCACGTCTGTCCTTCCTGGGAGAGGGATCCCTCCTCTGTTGCTCTCCCTGAGGTTTCTCCCATTTTTCCCTTTAGACTGGGTTTTCTTCGGAAGTTTTTCCTTGTACGATGTGAGGGTCTAAGGACAGAGGGTGTCGTATTGTCATACTGATAGTCTGTACACACTGTGAAGACCACTGAGACAAATGTAACATTCGTGATATTGGGCTATATGACTAAACATTGATTGATCGATTGATTGAACTCAGGGCCAAGCTTAACCTTCTCCCTTCCAACCGGACCTAACCACTTATCACCACCACCAGTGTCTAGACCCAGGGGGGTTCATCGGAAACGGTTCTTCCCTTCCCGATTGATATCCTACAAAACCTGGGCCTAATCGCCAAAACAACATTTCATTCACTTGTTATAAACTGTCATCATTATGTTTCATTTATATAATGTGACCGATAATAAATATGTATTCCATACATCACGTCTCTCCTGGTTGAACTACTGTTCACTTGGGTTGGTATGAGACATTCATCACTGATGTGAGACAGCTTTTGAAAGTATTGGCATCCAAGCATGCTGTCTTTCTTGTGGACTATGTCAATAACTTCGCTTGTGTCTGTACCAGAAAAGTCTTCACTCGTTTTAGGAATATATTCCTCTCCACTGTCCGCTGAGCTGGGGTCAAAGAGCTCATCTGAATCAAACTCAATCTGGCTGGTCATCTTAAGAAAATAAATTAAATTATAAATTACTTATATATTAAACAATTGCTATTCAGACTTTAAATCACAATGTATTGAAACCACCAGTAACAGAAAACTGAAAACGTTTGATATTTCTTTCATAACATGTACCATTTCATTGAGCAACGTGACATTAGATTTGTGTCAATATAGAGCAAAGCCATTACTTTAGCTTCTGGCTGAATCTATAACAGTGAATGAAATATAACAAATAAATTATTCAAATGTTGAAGTGCTATTTCAAATTAATTAACTTATAATCATATGGAAAGAGTAACGGCTTACATTGTTAATATAAGTATTAATAAAAAATAAAAACATTTAAATGTCTTGATTTAAAAACGTATGAAAAACATTTAAATGATTTATTAGGACTAAAACATGAATTAAAGATAAATATTAAATTATCTTTCTTTTAAATGTTAACTTTATCATGCAATTACCATGGACCCCACAACAACAGGACCCCTGACATGTGTGTGTGAAACTACTCTGCTTTAGGCCCTCTGACTGGACCCCATTTAATCACAAAAACCTGACTGTGTTCAGCAGCACACATTCAGAGATACACTGATCTACAGAAAAGCCAATTGAACCATCAAATGCCAATACCAAATATCAATAAAGCAGGACATTTATAAATACTAAATCATTAGGGAAATTAAGTCAAGGGGAAAATCCATTGAAGACATACCTGTGTGCCGGAGATTGAAGATCTCTGAGGAGCTGGCTCAATCGTACTGGGGATCTCAGCCTCAGAAGACTCGATGGCAGTAGCTTGCTCTCCAACCTGAAGAATCATTCAACATTAATAATATATTGTTTCAATGCAACAACAATAAACGTAAACAGAAAACCTACACAAAATGAGTAAGGAGGTATTGGATAATGTTTATGTGACTCATAATAATCGTTTTTAATATGATATGTTAAGATGGCTCTGGCATCTGCTATAAATATGTTGCCTCGTGTAACTCAAACAGTTAAAAAGAGGTGTAGGTGGAGTCTGGGAGCATGAATTGACCTCTCACCAACAGTTGGTATGAATGGTACAAAGCAAACTGAGCTAACGTTAGAGCACACATGTCAAACATGATGTTTCCCCACGTTTATGGTCAGAAAAACCGAAAGAAGTGTAGTTAAATGTGGTGATAGTAACACAGTAACGTGGACCCCACAACAACAGGACCCCTGACATGTGTGTGTGAAACTACTCTGCTTTCGGCCCTCTGACTGGACCCCATTTAATCACAAAAACCTGACTGTGTTCAGCAGCACACATTCAGAGATACACTGATCTACAGAAAAGCCAATTGAACCATCAAATGCCAATACCAAATATCAATAAAACAGGACATTTGTAAATACTGAATTATTAGGGAAATTAAGTCAAGGGGAAAATCCATTGAAGACATACCTGTGTGCCGGAGATTGAAGATCTCTGAGGAGCTGGCTCAATCGTACTGTGGATCTCAGCCTCAGAAGACTCGATGGCAGTAGCTTGCTCTCCAACCTGAATCAATCAATCAATCAATCAATCAATCAATCAATCAATCAATCAATCAATGTTTATTTATATAGCCCAATATCACAAATGTTACATTTGTCTCAGTGTGTACAGAATATCAGTATGACAATACGACACCCTCTGTCCTGAAGAATAATTCAACATTAATAATATATTGTTTCAATGCAACAACAATAAACGTAAACAGAAAACCTACACAAAATGAGTAAGGAGGTATTGGATAATGTTTATGTGACTCATAATAATCGTTTGTAATATGATATGTTAAGATGGCTCTGGCAAGCCAGGGTCTGGAAGCTAGGGAAAGTGTCATTTACAAAAAGGTCTTGGAATGACCTTATGCCTTTCCTTTTCCAGAGAGAGAAAACACCGTCCATTAAAGATGGGGGGAAGAGATGGTTCATATCGACTGGACCTTGAAGGGATGCAGAGGAAAACTTAAAGTGCTTGCGAAATTGGTACCAAATCTTCAGTGTAGAAAGGACTATGGGATTACTAGTAAAGCGAGAGAGGCTTGACTGGGGAGAAGAGCAGATAAGCGAAGTCGAAGTGAGGGAGTGAGCCTCCAGGTGGCACCATGGCACATCTGGAGCACACAGCCAGAATGGTAGTTTTTGAACGTTTGCTGCCCAGTAGTAGTACAAGAAGTTAGGTAGCGCAAGACCTCCACTTAGTTTGCATTGTTGAAGTATGACCCTGGGCACCTTACCTGCCCAGATGAATGTAGTGACAGCTTGATTAACATATTTAAAAAAGGATGTAGGTAAATAAAGTGGGATTGTCTGAAACAAATACAGTACAGACATTTTGGGAAGCTATTCATTTTTGACAGCATTTATCTTGCCTAGCAGCGATAGAGGTAGGTTAGCCCATCTCTGGAAATCTGATTTCATTTGAACAAGGAGGGGAGCAAAGTTTGCGGAGAACAAGGCGGACAATGAGCGAGTTACTTTTACTCCAAGATAGGTGAAACCAGAGTGGCATATTTTAAAGGGCAGAGCGGATTGTAGGAGCTGTAGTGCAGTTGTGTTTATTGGGAAGCATTCACTCTTTTGAAGATTGAGTTTGTAGCCGGAGAAAGAGCCAAAGTTGTCCAGAGTTGTGACAACAGAGGGCAAAGAGGCGACCGGATTCTCAATGTAAAGCAGTAAATCATCTGCATAAAGAGATAGCCTATGTTCCCTTCCCTGTCACCCCCCGGAAAGAGGTAGAGGCACGTAGAGCCGCAGAAAGAGGTTCAATAGCCAGTGCGAACAGTATAGGGGATAATAAATAGCTTGAATGAGTATCATTGGTGCATACACTAGCTTGGGGAGAAGAGTACAAAAGGCGAATCCAAGAGCATAATGTGTTCCCAAATCCAAATGTCTTAAGGACAGAGAATAAGTATCCCCATTCTACCCGATCAAATGCCTTCTCGGCATCAAGAGAGACAACCACCTCGGGAAGGGTGGAGGGTTGCTTAGAGTAAATTATGTTGAAAAGTGTACGTATATTCGAAAATGAGTATCTCCCCTGTATAAAGCCTGTTTGTTCCTCAGAAATGATTTCTGGTATGACTACCTCCAGCCGTCGTGCAAGGACCTTAGCCAGTATCTTGACATCAGCATTAAGGAGACTGAGCGGCCTATAAGAGCTACACAGAGTCGCGTCCTTATCCTTTTTTAAGAGGAGAGCTATTGAAGCCTGTGTCAAGGTGGGTGGAAGTGAGCCATTACCAAGCGATTCATTGTACATGGCTAAAAGCAGAGGGGCCAACTTAGCATCAACATTTTTCAAGAATTCAGAATTCAGGTAACCCGTCAGGTCCTGGGGCCTTACCGCTCTGCATTGACCTGGTGGATTGCATAACTTCATCAAGAGTGAGAGGGGAATCAAGGTAATCCGCAACCTCAGGTGGAACTGAGGGAATCGTCAATTCTTCCAAAAACTGAGTCATATTGGTGGTGTCTGATGGCATCTCCGACTTATACAAGGTAGAGTAAAAACTTTTAAAGGCATCATTAATCTGTGCTGGGTCAGAGGTCAAATTGTTAGAGGAGTCTAGAATTTTAGGAATTAATCGGGAGGTTGCTTTGCGTTTTAATTGGTGCGCGAGCAATCGACTAGCCTTATCGCCATGTTCATAATATGTTCTCCTTGAGTGCAGTAGCAAACGATCTGCGTCTTGAGTAGATAGAAGATTGAATTCCGAATGGAGATTCAGGCGCTGTTTATAAAGATCTGGGGACGGGGTCGAAGCATATTAGCGGTCTAACTCAAGTATCGCCTTAGAGAGCTCGTCCAGCCTAGCTCTACGGGTCCTGTTAAAATGTGAGGCATAAGAGATTATTTGCCCTCTGAGGTAGGCCTTGAGCGACTCCCATAAGAGAGAATGGGAGATGGAGCTTGTCTTGTTAGAAAACAGAAAGTCATCAATGGCAGTGGAGATTGTACTACAAAACTTGGCATCAGAGAGCAGGAGTGAATTGAATCTCCACCGTGAAGGTGTACGAGGTTGAGTAGACAGAGATATGTCCAGAGTTAAAGGACCATGGTCAGAGATGATGATTGGTAAATATTCTGAAGAGGTAACCTTGGGCAGCAATTTATGGTCAATGAAAAAATAGTCAATGCGAGAAAAAGAATGATGTACATGAGAGAAAAAGGAGTAATCACGAGACTGAGGATTATTATATCTCCAGGGGTCGGCAAGGCCATTCAGAGACATAAAGTCAGAAAATGACCTTGCCATAGTGGACGGAGAGAACGTGGTGGGAGAAGAGCGGTCTAAGGATGGGTCAATAGCACAGTTTAAGTCCCTTCCCAGTATTAAAAGGTGGGTGTTGAGACATGGGATTTTGCTCAGCAAGCTGTTAGAGAAGGCAGCAATATCAAAATTGGGAGCATATACATTCACCAATACAACAGGAGTTTGCCAAACCATACCAGTAATAATTAAATATCTCCCATTTCTGTCAGAAATAATGTTAGTGGTGGAAAAATGTATCCTCTTATGTTTGAGGATTGCAACACCTCTGGCTTTGGAGTCAAAATCTGAGTGGAAGACCTGACTATAATGTTGATTTTTTTTAGCCTATGGTGGTCTTTCATGCGTAAGTGTGTCTCCTGTAAAAAAACTACATCTGCATTTAACTTACAACAATATAATATCAAACATATATATTCATTAAATATGATCAGATTACTTGTTTTTCAATTATAGCGCTAAATACAGTTAGTTTTGTATTTTGTTACAGATCTAACCTGCTTGTAACACAACTTAGATAAACAGTTAAAGAATAGAATAAGCAAGTGGTAAAAGGGGGTTTCCTCTTTGGCTCATTTGATTTAGAACTGAAGTAAGGAAGAATAGTGTTTTATGAGAACTGTCATTCCTCATGGTTTCTAAAGATAAATCATCAGTTTGTATGGACTTGGATGTAGAGATAGGATCATGGTGGAGAAGGAAGACCTTTTTTGGTTTCAAATTAAAGAAGATTATAAAGATGAAGTTTATTTTTTCTGACTAGAATTTTAGAAGCAGGACTTCAACTAGACAAAAAGAGATTTTACAATGTGGTTTTACTACTTTTAATGGAGTAAAGAATCTGGGTAGACTACTGCCATTGATTTGTTTTAACATTCACATGTTTCAGCATTCCTGACCATATAGACACTCAGCCGTTTTATTTTGTAACCCTTTGGGGGAGAGATTTAAATTGAGTTTATCTCCAGTTGCTGATTTATTGTGATTACAGCGGCACTGGAAAGTTGTGCGCCACCTTTGGGTTGTACTCTGAATCAGTGTGTTGGTGAAGAGTTGCTCACTACAGAAACAGAAGAACTGTGCAAAGAACGCATCTCTGAGGAGGGTTTGACATTTTGCGTGTACCTCGTTGCCGGGGCAACAGTGGTGTGAAGAGGAACAGCAGTTTTTGGGGATTCCTGCTGTGCAGAGGACAACGTGTGTCTGCTGATTGTAGCACATTGATCCAGAGGTGCCTTCCCCCTCAGGACATCCCAGTGCAAAACAAGAGTTTCATTGATCCAATTGACTACAGCTGCAGAGGACAACGCATCACTGACTGTTCACAGTATGACAAGATCTTGAGATAGGCTGGTCCCAGACGGTTCAGACTCTGAAGAAATTATGCGATGATTTGACAGCATAACTGTGCAAGAGTTTTCCAGAGGGTGGTGTAGAACAATAGGGTTAGTGTTTGAGAAGGGAGGCTGATTGTTTAAACGATGGTCTGGAATACTGAAAAGATTAAAGTTTAATATCCTTGTTTGGCAAACAAGACATCTGATTATTAGGTCACACATAATAATTTAGACATATAAACTAACTATGAGTAAAGGGATGAATGGAGTTCATATCCTAGGGAGGGTTAGTTAGGTTGCGAATACTTCGCAGGGTATTTGCTAATGTATTTTGAAGAACAAATAACAAGGACACAAGTCCAATTTTGTTTTGTTTTTAGATTAAATTGTCCGTTACCAAAACTGTTCACCTTGTGTCTAGATTTGGACTTTGATGATAAGGGAGTATTTAGGCTTATTTTTATACATCTGACATTTTAAAATATGTTGGCTATTCACTAGATAGACATTGGTTAAGAACTTTTCTGTAGATTGAATATTTGTTCCATTTCTACATATTCCTATTTAAAAAGTAATTTTAGAGTAAAGAAGGCTGTTGCTGAAATGGGAAATAATGTGGGGCCTTCAATCACCCATTGTAATGGTGCATATTATTGACGACCAATAGGGAGGAGGGGTCACTCGACCCACCCTGCAGTGGGTTTTAAAATCTTACTTGCAGCTTCACAGGAAGCGCACGGCACCAGATTATGAGTTTAGAGGACTAGCGGCACCACCTCCTAATGGACATTCATTTAGTTCAGGGATGGGCAACTTTGATGGTGGTGGGGGCCACATCATTGATGTACTGGCCACCAGGGGGCCGCAGATTCACTTGGAACACACACACAAAAATTCCATGTGTTGCATGTAATTATTAACAAATATACTAAGTCTGACATCTTCATTGACATTTTACAATCAAAGGGAACATCCTCTAATAAGCTCACTAAACAAATATCAGTTCACAGAAATGTTATTTCATTTTTACAAGTGGCATGTTTGTATTGAACAGGTTATTAAACAGTGGAATACAACTATTTTAAACTATTGGAAAGCACGGAAAATGTGTGTGTATTGAGATGAACCATTAGATGACATACACATGAAGTCATGAACACTAACCCAGACATTAGTTGTCTAACTTGAACCTAAACCACTTGTAGCCAGTCTCTGCATTCCCCTTATTCCACAATAAGGGGAATGTCAACACAGACACCTGTCACTCTGCTGTTCCTCAGCACCACTCCCCCTCCCTCCCGCTGAAATTATGAATGAAAAGCGTAGTAATCATAGATAACACGGCAGGGTCCGTGACAATTTGTTTTCATCTGATTTCAAATAAACAAAGTCTTGGTTTTAAGAATATTAAACTTGTTTCTCCAAATTCAGATGATAAATACAACTTTTAAAGGCATAATTACAAGAGGCAACTTAACGTCACAGCAGGCATAACAACAGCCGGTGTTTCTTGTGAGGGTTTCCCCGGGAAACAAACACAATACGCGTCACAGATTATTTTGCGTATGTACGCAGCTCGCGACGTAACTAGGAGTCTAGTCGACTGTATCAGAACTACAAGTAAAAAAAAAAATTACGTTGTTTATAAATTAATCTGAGGGCCGCAAAAAGAGGAGGTGGGGGCCGCATGCGGCCCGCGGGCCGCCATTTGCCCATCCCTGATTTAGTTAGTAATTAACTGACATTAACAGATGTTAAAAAGTAAAAACATACCTACCATGAGGGATAATTCCTAAGTTCAGTTACAAACCATTGATGAAATTACTTCTGTTTTTAGGTCCTTGATAAAGGAAGGAGTGATTGTTACATGTTCGGACACCCAGGGTTCCACGCACGGTTAAAGACGTTAACATTGTTTTTTAGGTATACCAGAATTGAAGATACATGGGTATAGTGACCGATGAAGAGCTACACAGGTCGTAGTAGAGGTTTGACTCAAGATAATAATTGTGTGCACAAGTTTCTGAAATAGATCTATTGGACATTTTGATGTGGATTATATGTGGATGAATTGCAGTGGTGTACAATGGGGAAGTGACATTTTTTGGCTAGACACTTTTCAGGGAATGTGGGAAACAGCTGGTCCAATGAGGGGTTGGAGATATCTTGAACATTATAGTTGTAAATGTGAATTAATAAATGATGGCGCTCCATATATACAGATTTTTATAGACGGAGGATGCTGGCCTGTGCTGGAAGATCGGAGTCTCTGCAGAGCACGACACATGGCCAAAAAGACTGAAACCAACTGACCTTTCACCCTGACTGACGGGGTAACTTGGGAAGGCACTGTCAATGACTGACTCTGAGGTGTACCTGACCAAACTTGACTTTACAACCTGACAGTGTGAGTGAGTGTATGTCTGCATCTGATCAGTGCAACTGCATGATTTAAAACAATGACTAATCAAGCATGTTTTTGGACTAACACATTATTTTTGTGTGATAATAATGTGTGAAATGAGATGTTTCCTAACATTCCACAAAAGGGGAAACCGCACATGTGACCCGTTTCTAATCTGCTTGATGATATTTCCCTCCCACCGGAGGTGGCAGTTTGCAGAATGTGAAACTCAAACTATGACATTTGAGGATTCTGTTTCTTTTAGGACTGAAAGAGGGAGAGAAACACTTCATTTCACTGAGGTGTTTACTGTGGAAATAATGGATGTACATTTGGGAAAAATGTTTGGTATTGTCTTATAATCCATTATGACCTGAAGGTTTTCTTCCCATACAGGATTTTATTTACACATGATTTAATGTGTAAAAAAGGGGGAGTGTAAACTTCACAATGTACATTTCTCATTTAGGGACTGAAAGGAACCTGCTGCCCCAACTCGATTGTTCAATCTGACCATTGATTGACAGTTTTAGAATTGACCTGCTCCCTATCTGGGGATAAGATACAGTTTGATGAATGTTGACATGTCTCTAATATTGATTGAGTTTTAGCAGGTAACACAGATAAAGAATCAGTGGCCAAGGGGCTACCAGAGAGATGTAAGTCCAGAATGGAATACTGAAGAAGTTGACCTGTGAGTAATGTTTCAACTAATGTTTCAACAGGTATTAAAGTAACTGAGGTTTGAAATGTAGAAAGAACATATTTACAGTTAAAGCTAAAACATAGTAATGTAATGAGACAAAATGTAATTTAGACAACATCATGTAACTAGTCTGGTAAAGAAGTAAAAGCCATAGACTTTATTGTTTATGGGGATATACATTTCATCTACATTTATAATAGAAAGACATTTGAGGACAGTTTGTTGGGATTCTGTATTCATTTTTTCAGCGTGATAATATCTAAGCACTGACGGGTAGAAGCAGTAACACCAGGAAGCCATTCACTTTGTTAGTATCGTGATTTTGGTTGTTTTTGAATCCATAACATTAGTGTGTTTCTTTACCAGAAATATTAGCAGTTCAAATCATATTTAGATTTTTAATGGGATCTCAAGGATTTCATTTAAAAATAAACACAGATGCTTGTCAGAAATTCAGAGCTATTGAAATATGTTATTTAGTTTACCTAAAGATGTTGGGGTTCTTATTTAGTTGGCACAGTCCAAGTATTAAGATTCTGAAGCTGCACAATTAATTTAGAAAACCTGTGCACAGACGTCTGTTGTTTTAAGACACCCCACCAACCGGCTCCAAGTGGCCACGCAGTGGTGGGTCAAACAGCCGAGGGCCCCAGAGCCTGGAGCGTAGGCTTGAGGGATTTGTATCAGATTTCTCCACACAGGTTGTTGACGCCAAAAGGGGGACCCGAGACGCAGGAGGCTGACTGTCATCAGGACAAAGTGGCTCAACCCCAGGTTTTCCGGCCCCTACCGAGTGACCCAGAGGACATCCCATGCCGTCCGCCTACAAGGAAAGGGGGACAGCTCGTACCACGGGAGCCAGTGTGCGGCGGGGAAACCACCTGCTAGGACCAGGGGACGACATCAGGACAGATCTGGCTCTCGTCATGGAGGTCGACTCGGATGCTGTCATCAGTGGACTGGAGGAGAAGGACCTCGAGGACATCCATCCAGCAGTCGTCCCGGGAGGCATCATCATCGGACCGGAGAAGGAAGATCGGGAGGACATCTATTCAGCATCGACTCAGAAGCCGCCATCAGCGAGCCGGAGGAGAAGGAAGACATCTCTCTAGCAGGCAGCCCAGAAGCCGCCGTCAGCGGATCGGGGGGACAAAGACGCGGCAAGCCAGGACGGCACAGGGGACTCCACTCTCCGCTGAAACAGGTGGATATAGCTGGTGTGGAGTTTGTTCTTGTATCCCATTTTTGGTGGATATAGCCGGTACTTTTGCCGGTACTTTTGGAGGGAGAGGACGAGTATGGAGACTCAGCAGATAAGGACGCAGTTTTTTGACATGTTTTGGTCTCCCTCTCCTTCTGCCATAAGAAATTGCTATGAAGGGCTGATTCCAAATGTTTAAAGGGCTCTAAATATAATGTTGAGAGATGAACACAGTGGAGAGGAGTGACAATAGTTATGTTTCAAGTGCCTTGTGTAAGTTGCACTCTTTTTTTAAGAGTGCAAAAGAGGGAATTGTGGAAATTGATGTGAGATATTGTACCAAGGAAGTGAGGCAGCATATTTTTGGTATGTTCATTTTAATGTCACCCATCTATAGGAGGTGTATTGCATCATGTCATCTCTAATATATGTGTGGGTTTATACATTCCTGTGTGTTAAGAGTTGAAGGAACAAAAAGTAAATGTTTCCTCTGAAATATAGAGGTTTTTTTATAGATTCCTGAAACAATGTTCCCTTTTTCTTAAAAGTAGATTAGCGCAATAGTCTTTTTCTTTGACTTTTACCTGTTTATCAAAAGGGTGTTTTTAGGCTATTTTTGAAGAAGGAAGATGCAGAATTAATTGTGAGTTCTGTTTTGAGTGAAAAGATTACCCCTTTGAGTGTTTTTCTTGGTTAAACCATCGATAGGCTTTGCAAATTGGGAGGGACATTTTCCCCAGATATAATGATGCGCATCCTGCAGGCCTTCCCAACACCTGTGGCTTTCATAGCGGGAAAACATATGGACTATTGTGTGATAAGCTACATAATAAGAATGTGTTTTGCTTCAAACGGAAAACTGTTTGGTTCTCTGCTGCCCGCGCTGATTCCCTGTGAGACAGCGTTTTGGTATCTCCCAAATGAAACTCCTCCCCTTCCTGTTTGTGTGGGTATTGATAGCTTGTTTAGCTTGTTGTTCTTCCTCTCTTCTCACGCGGCCCGGACCGGAAGGTCGGGGCAGCTCGTGAACAAGGCCAGGAGTAGGCATACTCCTGACATTACGCATATGATATGGCTTTGTATGGTAATGTATTATATTGTATTGCATTATTACCTTTCATGATTAAAACAGATTTTTGTTTAACCCTCGTCCTGGTTGTTTTGAGTGTTCCTTCTTTTAAAGCAAGCTCATAGGAACGGCGCGGAGAAGTGCAACCTACTCCTTCACCAATTTAACATAATATTCCAAAACATCTCCCTTAAAGTGAACTTAGGAAAAAAACAGCTTAGCAAAGCAGGAGACAGAGCTCTGAAAAAATGCTTCAATAATACTTAAGTTAACTTAAAGAAATGAAAAATGAAATTGCTCCAAATAGGCTGACAATTAAACGTTAAACGACAAATTAAAGTTGAATTTTATACAAATATATATATATATACATACATACATACATATACCCACATATATATATATATATATATATACACACACATACACACACACATAGGCCCACGCGGGGAAAGGATAAGTACACCAACCTATATCAACAGCCAGCCCAGGCCATGTATTTCTTAAATGTTTATAGATCACCCGTCGGGTGTCGCCTTCGGCCGTGCCTCGGGAGCCCCGAAGTGGCGCGTGGCGTAATCCAGTGCAGCTTTAGGGTCGGTGAAAGAGTGCTGCTGACCCCCGTGAGTGACGATGAGTCTGGCTGGATAGAGAAGCCCGTACCTGACGTCCGGTTTGTTACGCAGGATTTCCCTTGCCGGAGTAAACTCCTTCCTGCGATTTACCACAGTCGGTGGATAATCAGGAAATAGCTGGATTCGCTTGCCTTGGTATATCAGGTTTCCAGAGCCGGTGGCTTTGCGTAGGATGTCCTCCACGGCATGATAATAGTGAAGCCTCAGGATGAATGGGCGAGGTGGTTGTCCGTCGGAGGGACGCTGTCGGAGATATCGGTGGCAGCGGTCGATCAGCAGCTTCTGATCCAGGGATAAGAGGTCGGTGAGTAGCTGCGAAATAAACTCTCTGAGACGTGTGCCTTCCTTCCCTTCAGGGACTCCAATCATGCGGATGTTGTTCCTCCTGCTACGTCCCTCCAGGTCCTCACATTTATCCGACAGGAGCAGTCTCGGCCATCAAGCGAGCCACCTCGGTTTGCAGCCGGGTGATGTCATCTGAGTGTTGAGTTAAGGCACCTTCAACTTCCCCGATGGCCTCCGTGTGTGCTATCATAGTAGCTTTGATTGCCGCCAATGCTGTCTGCGTGTCCCCTTTCATAATGGAGAATTCCTTTTTTAGGTTCTCAGTGACAGTCTCAATCCGGGAATCAATCGTGGCGCACATTTCTTTTTTGTTTTGAGCCACCTCTCTGCGGAGTGTCTCAAGGGCGGCTAGCACCATGTCGGCCGGGACACTGCTCTCCTCGTGTTGTTCCTTGTCAGGCGATCTCTGTGATCCTCCCGGGCCTCCCTCCGCCGCGCAGAGCTTTGTCGATTTCATATTCACCATGGTTGAAAAAATCAAATGAATAGTTCCCGAAAGATTATATGATCATTAAATAAATAAATGTGTGATATAGTATTGAGCTGGTCGGATTTAAGCGTGTTTTTTATAGTAAAGCTGCAGAGCTCGTTCAGAGTGCTACCACTAGTCCCTCATTGCGCGCCGGAAAACCGCAAAGACACCTTCCAGCACAGCTAGATCGTATTCTTCCTGGGAAGGGTCTACCTTCTTGAAGAATGTGGTGACAGAGGACACACCAGCACGGGCAACGAGAGAGGCTTTATGCTTTTTTGTCTGTTGATGTTCTATTACTGCTGTTCTTCATCCACTGGCAACTGAACATTTTGAATTACAAATGGTACAGTAACCATTGTATCATTTTGACCAGCTGGGAATATGAATGAAAATTATTTCATCATATTGTCATTTAAGTGACAATTTCGTTTCTTGGAAAGAGCCATTGCACATCTTCTTCTGCTCTTTGTCACTATCCTCTTGGTACTCTGTTAACTTTTTCTTCCCCTCCAAATGTTCTCCCTTTTCTTAACTTGTCTTCTCTTTCTTCCTTTCCTTCTCTTTCTCACTATTGTACAATCTCTTTGCTTCTTTATCTTTATTCCGGTGTTTCCCTTCTCATTCTGTTCTTCCTCTCTGATATTTAAAAATAGATAGTACATTATTAGATACACTTGGGTTAACAGTCACATTGTTTTCGTCAATGTATACATTGACAGGCTCTGTACTTATATAATTACCATTACACTTCTATCCTTTCACATATCTTCCTAAAGTGTTTCTTCTCTTCTTACTCTCCACGCTACCTGCAAAACTAAATCTTCTGACTGAATTCTATTTATTTTATGAAATGATCAAACCAAGGCCTGAAAAATGGCATTTCATATGGAAGTGATTCAAATATAAAAAACATTTTAAATAGACCGTTTACATGCAGAAAAAGCAAAATAACACACAAGGGGACGGCAGTAGCGTGGCGTGGGAAAAAAATTAGGGGAAGCCAATAATACGTCCTTTCTTTTGGGTCGGGGGTGTGGTGGTCAATGTAATAACGTAACCAGGTGAGTGATTACAGCACCCGGTATCATTTTACACACATTTGTATCATACAGATGCAGGACTTACACACGCCTGTTATCTAGCCGAAACTCTAATAAGCATTAATTCACAAACTAAATCAGGAGACCTTTAACGTTTTACGTCCGATTCGCTCCTTTTTTCCTCGCTGTACACAGCTCCAGTTTGGGCATCGGCCTGTCATCAGATTGTATTTGTTGTTGCTGCTGTAGGGGAAGTTTAGTACAATTATTTTTGATGAAATACTCCAAATCTCCACCCTCCATAATTGCACTTGCTTCAGTTGCTTGCTACTTTCTAACGGCGGTGAGAGTGGTGCAGTGACGCTATCTATCTTCTATCGATTAGATTTATGATTCGAAAATTATAAAAGTAGGGTAGACATGTGGATATTATCCGACTGAACAACACGTGCATTTATCTAACAGGTTCGGTTTCCACTGACCTTATTTCGAGCTATTTTCCAAAATCCTATTGCTTTTTTGTCGAGGGAAACATGAGGGAAACATGAGGGAAACCGAGCGCAACTTACTTCCGGGTTTTAGGACGCGTCACTGAAACACTAAATTGATGCGATTTGATTGGATTGTGAGGCAAGGGAAGCCAGCCGACTCTGGCTTCCCTTGGCATGGCCGTGACTAATCACAGGTTGGCAGGGGCATGACGTGAGCCTTGTCTGATTGGTCAATCCCTCCATTTTTCTTAACCAAGGGAAGCCAATTTCGGCTGGCCTCCTCTCGCAACAGTGAGTGCAATCTACTGTTTCACCATAACATCTAGAGGGGTGCTGTTTCACTATTTGTAAAATGCTCAATGAGAATGGGGGAGAGATGGACCGGTAGCAACACACAACAAAGAATTTCCGAAACTAAACAAAGTGTTTTTATTTATTTATTAAAATTATATAACTACAATCCGAAAAAACAGGCCTGGCTTCCCGGCCTTGGCCTCCAGGAGAAAACGTCACTGGGGGACGGGTAATAACCGGAAAAGCATGACATGGGAGCTTTAAATAAGTTAGATTTGAATGAATCTAAAGAATGCCAGGACGTGTTATGTGGGGGTAGGGATGGGTTTCGAGAACCGGTACTAAGTCAGTACTGATTGGACGGTATTGGTATACCGTTAAGCCGCTGGACAAACGTTGCTGCTATCAATATATGAATTACGCTACTTCCTTAGTTTAAACAATTCTGGTTGGTTGGGAACCCTCATCCCGTGTGACGTATCCGGCTTGAGTACCACTGATTGGCCACTGTGAATGCCACTCGTCATCTCTTCTAACAGCGCTCTTATTATTGTGAGACTCCCGGGGGCAGACCATAGGGGCAGATACATGGCTTCTTAACATTTAACAACCTATTAGTGATGCATACCCACTTAACGGAAAAAACTTAGCTAACAGACGATATTAACCATTTTTCCGACATGGATCAGAAGTCCAACATCAAGAGTCTAAATCAAAACTTAGCAAAACGGGCTAACAGGGTTAACGGCTACTTTAGCACATAACTGGCAAAAGTTATATTTTCTACACAAACAACATATCACATGAAAGCTGATTCCATTGGTGTAAGTCTCATCACTGTACGACCAAAACTCACTGAACTAGCAGCCAGGAAAGAGCAAGAAAACATCTTCACTTTACGTAGCCATGATGATAGTTATGTCTTACCTTTGCTGTTTTGTGATCAAAAGTTGTGTTTAAGGGCATAATAACAGTTAATCCAATGTCTCTGTGTAACTTTAAAAGGTTTAGGAGGTGCGCACGCAGCGTCTCGTTTTAACTGAATAATGGTCATGACTCATGTTTACATGGATTTATGAACTGCCCCTAATTACCGCCCCCCTTCCAGAGACACACTGTCAAACACACTTATACCTGCTTGGTATGACATTGAAAAAGTTAAATTAAATAATAAATACAAATAAATTACGATAAAATGAATGTTTAATCTTCACATCTTGTAATCATGTCTATAATTTTGAACACCAAATTATTAAAAAGTGTCGATAAGAGTATCGAAAAATACCGGTATCGTTAAGCAGTATCGGTATCGATAAAATCCTAATGATACCCATCCCTATGTGGGGGTATACAAACATTACAATTTAAATACAGAAATAACAGGCATGCACTTATCTCCCCCACTCCATACAGTTTCAATCAGAGAGAAGGCTGAGCTGCTCGCTGGCTCACCTCGTGTCTCTCCTTCATTTTGAAGCAGAGCTCCGCAAAGTTGGCAATTGTGACCATAATATATAATAGGAATCTTACAGAAATCACATTGAGAGTTCAGTGGAGAAAACATAATATACAGTACCAGACAAAAGTTTGGACAAACCTTTTCATTTGCAGGTTTCTATTTATTAGGATCTGAGAGAGGTCGGCGAAGACCTTAATGTAATCGCTTGCGACAACCATGCAAAACACACACAAAACATGTAAAACACAGAAAAAGGGGTCTAAATCTAGGCGATGCCTTGCCATGGAACACGATGATGTCATAACTCCAACTGACATGCTCAGAATGCTCCAAATGGCACATGATGGTTAAACACTGCTGTCAAATTTGAGGCTAGATAATATCGTTATAACTCCAATGGACACAATCCAATCGCCATCAAACTTTACATGTATATCATCGGTCCATGCCTTAACAGCTCAAATATGAGGTCTCATTATATGCCGTTGCCATGCGAACACAATGCTCACCATTAAACACGATGTTGTCGTAACTCAAAGGAAAATGGGATTTGGGCCCCTTTATCCGATCGACTCCAAATTCGGCGGTTAATGTCGCGAGACCTGGAGGATGAACAGTTATCAAAATCGCAACTTTTCATTGCACGCCGTGTAGTCACCTGGACTTCCCAGAGGTGCTGAGCACTTGTTGGCTGCTTTTCCTTCACTCTGCGGCCCAACTGATCGCAAACCATCTCAATTGGGTTGAGGTCGGTGATTGTGGAGGCCAGGTCATCTAAAGCAGCACTCCATTACTTTCCTTTTTAGTCAAATAGCCCTTACCCTGGATGTGTTTGGGGTCATTGTGTGTTGAAAAACAGATGATGGTCCTAGTAAGCGCAAACCAGATGGCATGGCATGGTGCTGCAGAATTTTGTGGTCGCCATGCTGGTTAGGTGTGCCTTGAATTCTGAATAAATCACCAACAGTGCCACACACTTCCTCCTCCATGCTTCAGGGTGGGAACCACACGCATAAACCATCTGCTCACCTTCTCTGCGTCTCACAAAGACACAGCGGTTGGAACCACAAATCTCAAATTTGGACTATTCAGACCAAAGTACAGTTTACACTGGTCTAATGTCCATTCCTTGTGTTTCTTGGCCCAAACAATTCTCTTCTTCTTGTTGTTCATCCTCAGTAGTGGATCTTTGGAGCAATTGGACCATGAAGGCCTGCTTCACGAAGTCTCCTCTGAACAGTGGATGTTGAGATTTATCTGCTACTTGAGCTCTGTGATAATTTATGTGGGCTCTAATTTGAGGTGCTTCAATTTGCGGTTTCTGAGGCTGGTAACTCTGATGTATTTATCTGCAGCAGAGGTAACTCGATGGTTTTGTGACTGCACTTCTTTTGAAGAAAAGAGGTGTATCTATATTCAAAGTTCTTGACATTTTCCGGATCGACTGGCCTTCATTTCTTAAAGTGATGATGGACGGTCGTTTCTCTTTACTGAGTTGAGTCGTTCTTGCCATAATATGGATTACAACAGTAGTCAAATAGGGCTATCCACTGTGCTCTAACCCTACCTCTGCAGAACACAACTGATGGTCTCAAACACATTCAGAAGGCAAGTCATTCCACAAATGGACTCACAAAGGCACACGTGTTAATTGAAAACCATTCCAGATGACGACCTCATAAAGCTGACCGAGAGAAGCCTTTTATTTTACGCGGTTATAATTGACAGGTGGAACTATGCTTACACTAACTTTTTATTCTGATCTTTGAGGAGTTATGGTGCGCACAGGGGGTTCACCTCAGCCCTGTGAACCGCTGGGAAGCAAAGCACTTCGTGCAGTTGATATTTGTGTCACTGGCGCTGTGCCGTTAGTTCTCTCATGGCAGCGATGATTGGTTTTTGATAACGAATACATGCATAACAAGCAACCTCAGTTGTTTACCTGCTGAGCGTGACACACACACACAGATACCTAGTGAGGCTTTTAAGACACAGCTGTTGGCTCTGTGAACATCACTTCTCTGTACGGCTGTGATGAGACAGAGAATACAGATGAATGGGGAGACTGAGGGAGCTGGGCAGCATTGGAATAAAGAAGAGATGGGAGGAAGAGTGAAAAGGATGGACAAGAAGAGTAGAGTAAAGTAAGACAGAAACGATTAAAGTCAGAATTAAGTGTTAAAATAAGCAATTGGGGAAATTAAAATATAACACATGATTTAAGGGGTGGAGTATCATGATTGATCATAACTATGTGATGTATTTATGTTTATTACTCTCTATAAGTTAACAGATGTCCGTATCATACCATTTTGAGCTACTTAAGATGAAATCTCATAATTCGCAATTTTGGTCTTTGCTCACCAGAGCGTTGTAGAGGAAACAGCCAGTTATGTTTTGTTTCTATGGTTACCTTCTGTGCTAGCTTTCGCCACAGTTTAGCTGATTGGTTGCGTGTGGAAAAGTCAGCGGTTACTAGGTCAAAACTGAAATAATTAGAATTTTGATAATCTGATTTACTGTATATTGGTCACTGTCATGGCTCTTAGCCACAACAAACGCGCGACAGAAAACGAAGGCGTGAATAGGAAAAGAGAGTTTATTCACTGCTGCTGACGGACACAAACAGACTAAACAAACGACGAAACAAGAGGTCAGCTGGTCGTGGCTGCTCTTCGCGTTGCGTCCTCCTGCCAGAGAGAGATTGCAGGTCTCACTCAGGCCCTTTAACACTCTGGTACCGGCCGCCAGGTGTCCTCAATCCCAGCTGATAGACCAAAGGGAAAACCTTAAAGGAACATACACACACCAGAGATAACAAGGCAGGGGTCGTCACACCCACCCCCTTAAAGTCGGTGTCCCCAGGACCACCGGCACACCAACCCTGACAAAACAAAACAAAAACACCAGTAATGAACAACAAAAATACAAGACATACGGCACCCCACTTCCAACAAAACCAACATACAATCCTCACACTGCCAACCGCTCCTCCCACACCCAGCCACATCTTTAGCAACACAGGTAAGCAACCTGAGAAGCACACTTTAAAAGGATGGGCAGAGCGAGAACGATTTATCAAACAGTATGACAGACAATACATTACCGTCACGGCCCATGTTTCCTCAGTTGTAGCAGTTAGTTTCACTGGCTTTACTGCAATGCACCGCAACGTGGCCAATGTCGCCACACCTGTAACATTTCACCCGACTGCAACGTCTCTGGATGTGACCAAGCCCACCGCAGGAATAGCACTTCCCGTCGTTGGCATGCCCACAGTCACGAGCCATGTGTCCTTGGTCTCCACACCGATAGCAGGACATTTCCTTGCCTCTTCCTCGACCCCTGCTGCCGCCGCCACGACCACCATCAACGCTGCCGCCACCACGACCACCATCAACGCCACCACTGCCACGACCACTTTGACTAGTGGGACAATGCTTGGTCTTCTGGTTTCTAAACATGTTTGTGTCCATAGCACGAGTGATCACACAAGATGACGTGACGTCTGCCAACACTGTAGAGCTCTCCTCAGACCTTGACTCAATCGGACCGCCAGTCACTAAAAGCACAGGGGGAACATCAGTCCAGACTCTGCTACCAGCCAAACCGTTGCCCAGGATGAACTGTATCCCCTCGATTGGCAAAGCTGGACGTACACCAACAGCCACCTCACCCTTAACAAGACCACAGTGATAATTATGATAATCCATCATAACATGTATGTCAATAAACGTAGTTTTCTATAGAGCGTAACCCAGCTTCCGGTTTTGGGCATGCTGGCTGTGCATCACTCTCATTCACCAATGGTAATGTTTAGATGGATTTGGGAACCCCCCCTCGATTATATTGGCTCTTACGGTTCAAAAGAGGTGTCAATCACCAAAATCGACTGATGGGTTCCAGAGATATGGCAAATACAACCAAATGACCCCAGAGGTGGTTTTGCTTGTATAAACCCCTCTAAAAAGGTCAAATTTCACTTATGTTGCATCAATCTTGATACAGGGTACTTATTATATGTTATAGTTTGGATTCCTAAAGCTTTTAGTCTACTATCCCATCATTCAAGGGTGGTTTTCACTATAAGTAATGTGGTTTTGTTGAACGGACACTATAATTGAATTTGTTTTGCTATGTTCACATTACGCAGGAAATGTGAGCTTTGTTTCGTCTCACAAATCCAGCGACACATTCACCACTAACTTTATTCCATTTGAGTTCATTTGAAATGTACTTTTTTCCTCACAACCCTGTTATGATGAACGCAGCGGGTCTGCCTGATTTTCTGCAGCTCCGCTCAATGTCATTCATGCAGACAAACGGAGACAACGTGATAGCAAATTGGGACGTGTTAATTTATGCAAAACAGCTCGACAGAAGAAATGAATTTCAGTAGGTGATGAGGCAGGTGGGGATAAAAGAGGAAAAAGAAAGAAGAAAGCATTGAGGAAAAATAAAGAGGAATTAAATCAGTGGGAACACACACGCACACTGGGAACAATTAGCACACAATAGAAGTGCCTATATGTGTAATGAGTACAGTTCAGGCAGACTATAGACACACGCACAATGCACATATACAGGAAAACCTGCACTTACAGCTAATGCTTTGAGTGTATATGCTCTAATGCATTTATACACAAAGAAACACACACACACCTTACAGAAAAAATACATTTTGGTATGTGACGCAGATGAAGATAAAAAAGTACGAAATTGAACACAAGAAATTAAGAACTTAATGAAGGAAGAAAAAAATCAAATAATTCAGAGAGTGGATGTGTACACACCAACACAAAAATAAATAAATAAATACACACAGTACTTTTGCACACACAAATATACTGTATACTGTATACTGCAAATTGGGAGAAAAATACATTTTACAAACACATGCAAAGTCACACATTTACAGGAAAACAGCCACTTGCAACTAATGTTATTGGCTTAAGCATTCCTATACAAAGAAACACACACACACACACACACACACACACACACACACACACACACACACACACACACACACACACACACACACACACACACACACACACACACACACACACACACACACACACACACACACACACACACACACACACACACACACACACACACACACTCTCTCAGACCTCAATCCAGCCCTCAATGAAATCAGTCGGAGACACACAAAGATACACACACTTGCACACACAAATGCATAGACCACACACACAGTTATTGTGCATATACTGTATGCTGTATATTGCATGCACAATACATATCATACACAATTGCACACATACAGTACAGAAAATATCCTCTTACCAATAATGCTTGAGCTTATATTCACAAATGCATTCACACACACACACACACACACACACACACACACACACACACACACACACACACACACACACACACACACACACACACACACACACACACACACACACACACACACACACACACACACACACACACACACACACACACACACACACACACACACACACACACATATATACAAATACATCCCGGCAGACTCCCTTTGTTTGACAGCCTTTAGATAAATCACTCGTCGGAGCAGCGAGCGAGTGAGCTGGCTGTTCTACCAATTATTTTAATGAGAACATAAGCTCACCCAATTCATCTGAGCTGCGTTCAAAGTACCCCCCCTCAGGGAAGACCAAATCCTGCTGCTTAAAGAGTTTTGTTGCCGCTTTTGTTTTGCCTTTGAAAATCAGTTATGAAACAAAAGCTGTGTTGTTTACATGTCAGATTTACTAAGATGAGAGTTTCTGGTGTTGTTGCATAACAAAAAAAACAATGTCCATATTGAGTCTCGAAATGTTGCCAAGCAGCCGGCTGGTTATTTTGAGCTGCTAAATCAGAGGGTAAGAGGTACCATTCCTTGTAGAGCTTGAGGAAGCTTAAGATGAGCAAGGCACTGACAGTTGTGTTTACTCATCCTGTATAATGTGTGTAATAAGTACAAAAGTGTATTTTTCCATTCAATTGCTTTGTGTGGATCAGTTGCTGTGACCCTGTTGAAGACATAATTAGGATATTTGTGTCTGCTCTAAAATAAAGCATTAAAGATTTTTTTTGTTATTGCTACGATTCATTGGAATAAGGGCTAGTGAATAAGTTAAGAGGAGCTGGATTGTTTGCAAGTTATGTCTTTTTTTATTAAATATCAATATTTTCCCATCAATATTTATACACCTAAGCTTACTCTTCCAATAATATAAAAAATACTAACTACACTGGAATACTTAATGTATAGTAGTCTTGTAGTTATCTATTAAGAAATACATGTTTAAAAAAGTAATTTATTTTTCTCATACTGCCTGTGCAGTATGAGAACCTCTTTTCACCCTCCGTCTGAAACCAGAGCCCAGTCTGCTCTGATTGGTTAGCTGGCATTTTTGTGATTTGGGGCAATTTCTCTAAGTCTATGAGAGAAAACAAGATCAAACCTGAGCAGAAGCAGGAGGAAAGAAAAGCTTACTGTAGAAATGAGGAACAAAAGACTCCTTGAATACCTGCAGCTTTCTGTATTTCCTAGAAAAGAAATACATTTATCTGAAAAGAGTGTAAGAGAGTGGACCGCAGGGGCGACAAAAGAAAACACAGTTGCAATGACAGTGAAAAAAGCCCAATAACTCATGCGAGAAGGAGGAAGAAATCAGATGCCGAGTGAACAACAGAGAACATTAAGATGGAAAAAGAGGCCAGCTGAGAGGGAGAGAGAGTGGGAGAGTTTAAAGATATCTGTCCTGCTGCTCATGGTGAGGGAGATAATTACGAGCAGGGGAAGGTTAGTCATTAAATTCAAGATATTTTAAGGAGCGCTAAGTAATCCCTGACCTTTACAGGACCGTGAACACTCCTCTCATTCTCACCTTCTCTGTCTTCATCTCCTTCCCTTGAGCTTTCCTTTTCCTCCCCCCCCTTTCTCTTTCATCTACGTGTCCTCTCTTTCTGTGTCTGCATCTTCCTCCCCATCTCTATTATCACCTTCCTCATGTCATCTTCCCTTTAACTCTTCCTCTTACCCCCCTTTCTCTTTTAACTCTGTCATTAACTTCCTTTATCTTTTCTCTCCTTTACTTTTTCCTCCCCCAGTTTCATCTAACTCTTCCTCCTCTTTCTCCTCCTTTTCACCCCCCTCCTTCCTCTCCCATTTAGTATTTATAATCCACGAGGACTCTTGTAATGACAGTGTGCAGATTCCACAGGCCTTGCAGGCTTCATGCTGAATTACCCAGTTAACCACACACACACACACACACACACACACACACACACACACACACACACACACACACACACACACACACACACACACACACACACACACACACACACACACACACACACACACACACACACACACACACACAAGCATGTATAAATTAGCAAACACACACATGTCCACACACGCATGCATGCACACACACACACACACACACACACACACACACACACACACACACACACACACACACACACACACACACACACACACACACACACACACACACACACACACACACACACACACACACACACACAAGCATGTATAAATTAGCAAACACACACATGTCCACACACACACACACACACACACGCACGCACACGCACACACACACACACACAGCTAAGCTATGCCAGCTAACGAGGGAAATGCATCAGCCGCTAACGAGGAGTACAGCGCTATCAACACCTTGTAGTTGAATGGTGTCTGCTAATCAAGAATGAAGGCTGCACTAACCACACACACACACACACACACACACACACACACACACACACACACACAAAACAACCTTGTACATGTTTGTTTGATCTTTGAGGTTGTGTTTTATTAGAGAGTGCTTTGAATGTCATTTAAAGAGTTACAGTGGGCTCAGTAAAATTGAGAGTGATGGAGCAGGGATATAAAAGAGAGGAAGGAGAAGGGAAATATTTAATCTGAATTCAAATCAGGATAGGGATGGTACTACGTTTCTAAACAAATTATAAAAATAGGAAATCCAAAAATGTCCCTTTTATGCTTTGGGGGGTTTTCCCTTTCCTGTAGTTTGTTATTTAGGTTTTAGGGCATGTACATGGTCTTCAAAGGCTAACATCCCAAAGTTCCCTCCAGAGGGAGTTTCTGAAATGACTGAAATCTGAACACAAAATTAAAGTCTTTATTCAAAGGCAGTATTTATTTCAACACACTAAGTTGCAGTAACATGTGCTGCATGTTTCAGTTTAGGATTTTGTTGGAATTTATGTCTGTACCGTGTGTGGCTGTGAAATATATTGGTATAGGCAATCGCTGTTGTGTTTGAATCCACTATCTCCTCACTGCAGCTGGATGGAACACGGATTGGACCAGAGCTATAAATACTCTCTGAGACATACACACACACACCATAAATACACCTTGACGCTGAGCTTGAGCTCAGTCCGCTCTGCCAAACCCGATTAAACAGGAAATAAATCACTATACACACACATACACAAACACACCCACACACACACACACACACACACACACACACACACACACACACACACACACACACACACACAGCCCAAAGAAACATGTTGGGATGTAAATAAATAAAATCAAAAAGCAGCATTTCAATTAAATGTACCTTTTCAGCTCTGCTGAGAGCAGAAAGCACTGGACCTGTCGTCTTATGCCCCTTTCACACCAGCGCCTTTTCAGCTCCGGCTCGGAGCTAGAGCCTGAAAAGCGCCGGGTTTTCCTGTTCACACCGCAGCGGCGCCGGCTCTTAGCTCCGGAATCCGCTTCATTTCCAGCTCCAAAAAATTGTCGGTCCAGAGGCAAGAGCTTTGGAGCTACAGTAAGAGGCGACGTCGCTTACGTCTCTCTTACGTCGAGGCGTGCAGGAAACTAAACCCACCTCCCATGGGTCGACTGTCATGCCTGCCTACAAGCAGTAGTGCCTATAAACACACTTTATAAAGTCAGGCAACACTAACCAGGCTTCGTGTGATTCTGTTTATGTGTGCCTTACTTTGACCATCCGTTCACTGTTATCGATCATTGTGGAGAGAGGCAGACGTGTTGTTTTGTATTATTGCAGCTATCGGATGCAAGTAGTCAGTTTAGCTTCGGTTGCTATGCCAACATCACCCGTTTTATACCAGAGAAACTTTCATAACAGCGTTGTGATACCAAACAGCGTCAATTCAGACTGACACACATTCACTTAGGCTAAGGGGAACTGGGGATATGCATCAGCTGCTTGTGTGAGTCGGACAGTGAATACTTTAGAGCGGCCGCTGCAGTGTGAGCTAACCGGGAGCTAACGGGAGAATACACTCCGTGGAAGAGCAGCACTGCAGCGGTCGGTAAATGCTGCAGAAACACATTAATAAACAATGAACCACGGCACTCTGGAGAAAAGTATAAGGTTGGAGAAGTCGTTATTCAATTTATTCTGGCTTCGTGTGATTAAAAGCAACACGATCATCGACCCGACGCAGTTGTTGTTGTTGTGAGCGCCGTAATGGGTGCCGTTGGGGAGCAAATCAGCGATGTAAACGGTGACGTCATGACGCAGCAGGGGCAGCTCTGGGGCGCCAGTGGGCGGTGTGAACAGAGCGGGAGCTGAAAAGGGAAACCGGAGCTGAACCAGAAAAGCTCCCGCTCGGAGCTAGAAACTGAAAAGCGCTGGTGTGAAAGCCGCATTAGTGTAGTTCTCAGTGCAGTCGCTCTTAGTCACCATCTGTAGCAGATAAAACACAAAGAGAAGGATCAATAAACAAACAAAGTCAGAGAATATTTGGAATTGAATAAAAGAATGGTCCTGCTGATGACAGAAAGAATGACAACTTTGTTTAAAACCTTACTGGATCCTTTTGTAAGCCACAACACATCAATTTGAGATATTATATCTATGTTTAATGTAAAAATACCTCTTCAATGTTGTCATTTGGAGATTGGGCATGTGTCGCCCCACAGGTTTTGAGAGGCATCACTTCATCAAGACCCTGCAAGATGCAAATACACAAAAAAAACATGAAAGCATTTATGGTTGTGTTTCTGAAATCCAATGCTATTCAGCATTCACTCGACACCCCACATGATAACAGTTCTTTGGTTATGAAAAGTATAATCCTTAAAACCTACTTTTCACTTAGTAATTCAGGATGTACTACATCTATTTTACATTATATCTTGTCAAAGATTACATTCATCATTTCTTAGTGAGTCACCTTTTATCACATGTTACTGAACAACTTAACATACATGTAAAACTAACATACAGATCACATGCAAGCAGAGCAAGTATGAGTTAAACTCAGATGAATGCCACTATCAACGTCACCTGACGACAGGGCCCGTAAACAGCCAGGACCTCCTAAACCATTTCCCTGTTGTTCTCAGATTGATGATTTTATTATTATTAATGATAAAATTGATAAAATTGTTACTCTTAGAAACAAAATTAATTACCTCTTGCGTTTGACCAGTATAGTGTTATCAACAGCTCCCAGAAACGTAAGTTCTAATATTACACAAGATAGTAAATTAGAATGTTTTTCAGCCATCAACCTTGAACAATTGAATTCAATGATTCTTTCTTCTAAACCATCAATCATTCAAAGTAGCAGTGATAAAACCTCTTCTTAAAAAGCACAACCTCGATCCAGAGGTTTTAGGCAACTATAGACCTATTTCTAATCTTCCGTTCCTCTTGAGAAAGCGGTCGCAAAACAGTTGTGTGATTACTTAAAAAACAATGATTTATTTGAAGATTTTCAGTCTGGCTTTAGAACACATCATAGCACAGAGACAGCTCTGGTTAAACTCACACATTACCTTGACTCAGACAAAGGACTTGTCTCTATTCTTGTTTTGCTCGATCTCAGTGCTGCATTTGATACTATCGACCATGATATCCTATTGCAAAAACTAGAGCACTTAGTTGGCATACAGGGAACTGCTTTAGGCTGGTTTAGGTCCTATCTATCTGAACGCTCTCAGTTTGTGAGATAAAGATATATTAACTATGGATGGGATTAAGGATATCGGTGTGATGATAAACCCGACGGAGAGCCTTACGCGCCAGAGGACCCAGCATTAGCCCTACGCCCCCTGTTGCAGCCTGTGCCTCGTTTCGCCACGCAGATGCAGTGATGAACATGCATCTCTCCACTCTGCAATACACGATCCGGTTATCAGTGGGCACTCTTCTGTGTTCCTGGATTCCCAGGATTTCCACTCCCCGTTCCTCAGCACAGTGTGCTAGTTCTACCAATCTAGCTTCTTCTCTCACTGTACATGCATTGAAGGTTCCCATTACGAATGGTCTCCGACAACGCATGAGTGCATTGGACGGGGTGCTGTGATCGGACAGCTTCCTCCCTTGCTGGTTTGGGGTCCTATCGTCATGTTGTCCTCCGGAAGGAGGACCAGCACCACCATCCGCTGCGATGTTCCTGCGGACTCCCGCCGCTGGAAGTATAGGATTTGGGATGACTTTGTTCTTCATGGTTGGCTTTACTATGCTGATTAAGGACTGGGGGGCGCAACTCCTCTCAGTCCTGGTTTTAGTTCAGAGTGTCCTTCTCCTAGATGGGTTGCCTTCCATGGCTATGAGCCCCATCTGCCCCATCTGCTATTTGCCTATAGATGGGACAGTGGTTGGCAGGCGACAGGGCGTGTCCACACACCGGTGGGCCTGCGCGCCTTGCGTCTGTTGCTCCGAGATCCCCTGCAGTTTAGCCTGGGATCTCACGGTACCCAGTTACCGTGAGATCAGATAGTGTGTGGCCACGAGGAGGCACTGCAGAAGTCTTGGTGGTGGAGCGGCTTTGTACCAGCAGGAGGAGACTTACACACTCGGCTCCTCTTTTCACTCTCCGCGAGGAGGGCTAGCCGGCGGCAGTAGCTGAAAGCAGAGTAGCAAGCAGAAGCAGCATGCAGCATGCACTAACTACAAGCACTACTACCACAGATCTACTGCACTACGCATCACACAGCCCTGCATGCAAGCACACACACAAAGGTCGAAGCACACATGCAAGCGTGCACATACCCCGCCCCCGAAGCACAAACAGTTGTTCAGTGCATCTCAGGGTAGCTGTGCGATCTACATAACATGCTAATGCGCGCACCGGGCAGAGGAGGTGTAATTTAGCTTCCCTGGCCCCACCATGGGGTGGAAGACTAAAACTCCCCAACTGAATAGCCCTCGACCTGAACGCACTCCTTAGGCTCTCGGGCACAAAGGAGGGGTTCGGTCTGAGTGTCGCCCCGCTCCAGTCACCCCGAATCAACAGGCAACTCGGGTGCACCGACAGAGCGGTCAACTCGGACACTCTTTTGGCTGACGCTAAGGCAAGTAGCAATGCTGTCTTCCACAACATTGCTTTCAGGGAGGGGAGCTCCAGAGGCTCAAATGGTTCTGTGACCAGAGCCTCGAGCACCAGCGGCAGGTCCCACTGCGGGGCGGAGGCGTGCACTACTGGGCGCAGCCTCCTGACCCCCTGTAAAAACCGCAAAATCAGTGGATGAGAAAAGGCTGACCTGCCGTCAAATCCCTCATGGCAGGACGAGATGGCTGCCGCATACACCTTTACCGTAGAATGAGCAAGCCCTCTGTTCACCAATAACTGTAAGAAGGATAAAATAGAGCCCAACTCACAAGATAGGGGCTCTATTCTCCGCTCCTTACACCATCGCTGGAATCCCAGCCACTTCGGCCTGTAACAGGCTGTGGTGGATCCTGCTCTAGCTGCCTGGATAGACTGAATAACGCTGACAGACAATCCACCCTGTCTCAGCCTGTCGCTCTAAAGGGGGGAAGCCTGGAGAGGACGGCCCAGAGTAGGTAACGCCCCGATTGCACCTGCCTCTTGAGACATCGCCCCCCAGAACTGGGGGATTGCCCAGGGCTGGCCCACCTTCATCTGTGTCATCTCTGAGTACCACGGAGCCCCAACGCGATCCGGTGCTACCAGGATGACTGACAGACGTTCTCTCCTCACTCTCCCCAGTCTGCCGTGGTTCCATCCCATTTCAAAGTGTTGTTCGATGCTCGGCATAACCCTCGGCTCACACTCAAACATCCAATCACAGAGCTTGAGGACTATCACGGGGTTTGTCAAGCGAAGCGGAGAGAATACTTACTTCCGGGTGTAAAATTCTCTAAAGCAACTACTATGAGCTGCTCCGACCCTCGGTCCTGACGGACTCCAACTTGTGTTTATTAATCAAACAAATAAACACAAGGATAATTATGTGTTATTGTTGAGTAAATAACAGTGTGTGGTTTAGAAAAGAAAACAAAATTAGAAGGAATAAACGATGAAACAATACAGATTTCAGTATTCTGAGCCCCTACTCTCCCCATAACTGATGGCAACAAAAGTCCTACATTATTCAATTAAAACAAAGAAGTAAAAACAATAAGTGTGGCTTGATATTGAGTAAGAAAAAGGTTGATAAACGCTGAGAATGGATCTGCGGAGAGCATTTCGCCACGATCCCAACTCGTCTATTACCAACGTTCAGGGAGCTCTATGCAAGTCAATGGGACGCCCTTCCCGTTGAAAACTGACTCTCAAGGGGTACCCTCCGTAATAGAGTGACGGGGAGGGGCCCTGACCGACCATCAACATGTAACGGGTTGGGAGTGAGAACGTGTTGCCCTGAAAGGTAAAACGCAGATACTTCCTGTGCTCTGGCACAATTTCCACATGAAGGTATGCGTTTTTCAGGTTGATGGTGGTGAACCAATCGCCCGGTTGCACCAGCCCCATTAACTGTGTTATGGTTAACATGCGAAATTTCCTGCAGGAAAATGTGGCGATTCAGGCTGCGCAATTCTAGAAGAGTTCTGAATTCCCCTGTCTTCTTTAGAACCAGGAAGTACATGGAATAAAGACCCTTTTCTCTGTGCTGAGGGTGCACAACAGAAACTGCCTGTTTCTGCACCAGAGCCTGAATCTCTGCTGAGAGGAAACCCATGTCCTCCTGAGATGACAGATTTACCTCTCGCATGCCTCTGAATGGAGATGGGATGCTGCAAAACTGGAGTGAATAACCCTGTTTCAGTGTCCTGTCCATCCACTTCATTAACACACAGCTGAGGCTCCATTCCCCATAACATTGTGTTAATGGACAAGCCCTCAGCTGTGGGGCCGCAGCTATGAAGCTGTGATACTCTCTGGCGACCCGTTCCGCCGCAAAAACCCCCGTGAAGGGAAGATTTGCCCATGGAGGGTCAACACAGAAAGGGCTGATTATGATGTGATGGTGGAGCGCCCCACCCGGCAGTTCTCTGCTGTTGCTGAGATTGCTCAGATTGTTCATCTGACCTATGCAGCGGTCCGGATAATCGCTCCCGTCCTGAGACCGGAGAGCGGGGGTGTCTGTTTGAGGAGAAATCAAAGAGACGCCCAACACGCCTAGATTATAGGCTGCAGCCGCCATCTGTGCACCGAGCCTGAACATTGTGTCCAAATGTTCCAGGGCCTCTCGGTCCCGCGGCAGCGGGGGCAGAGGTTTCTTCCCCTCCGCCCAACCAGCTGTTCGTGGCAACAGATGGGCCGCCAGGCTCTCATCGATGGGGGGGCACGCCAGGACACACCGTGTCTGATCAGCCCTACACCCTGATAATGCCCGACATGGATGCTATTGAGGCCTTCGCCCTCAATGGACGCTGTCATGTCGCCTCCACACACTGCCAGCTATCTGGCAACGGGGGCAAGACGAAGGCCGGCTGTGCCGGAAGCACCGGGCCATAAAACCCCTGCATAAGGCAGTTTATAGGCCTCGGTGGCAGCGTTGGGGGGAGTGGTAAGCCTACACGCTCCGCCGCGTGGGTCATCACCGCTGGGAAGTCCAGCCGCGCAGACCTGAGTGCTGGACCCTCCTGGCCATCGGAACCGGGGGTGTCGGACAAGGAGATGTCGTCATCTTCCCCCTGCGTGAAGTCAACCTCTCTGTCCCTCGGAAGGGCGAACTCAAATGGCACGTCCTCCTGATTGTCCATGTCCACCACCTCGAGGTGCGGATCTTCCACCTTCATGTGCACCTGCGGGCCAAGCTTCCTCCAGAAGTGCTCCGCACGATGCCGGCGGCTCAGCAGCGGGATCGAGCGGCAGGCAACGCAGGCCGGTGTCTGGCCCAGGCACTGGAAACACTGGCGGTGCGGATCCGCTCCCGCAATCAGGCCAGGGCACGACGGGCAGTTTCAATGCTCCAGGAGTGGCTCCATTTCAATAATATTCGCTTTCCTACTTTCTCACAAAGGTCTCAGACTCAGTGTCAGTATCACCTCCGCTCGCTGAAGAGTAAAGGATGATGGTCAGGAGGCGAGGCCTCCTTTTATACGGAAGTGAGATGCGCGCACATTCAGGTAGGCCCGCCCCGGGGCTGGCTACATCTTTAGAAATCTCAGTAGGTGAATGCTTGCATGATAAGGTAGTACACATAGAGTCCAGTAGAGGGCGGAGCATGTGAAAGATATAACTAGTCCATGCATTTGTTACTTCAAGGCTGGATTATTGTAACTCTTTATTATCAGGGTGTACCAAGAAGTCAGTTAAGTCGCTTCAGCTGATTCAAAATGCTGCAGCACGTGTACTAACCGGAGTTCGGAAAAGGGACCACATTACTCCTGTTCTGGCTGCCTTACACTGGCCGTTTCTCAATGTCGATTAGAGCTGCTGCAGATCCACTATTTCAAGTATACTACGTCATCGAGTGGTGCCGAAGGACTGTTTGAATGCATGTTAAATGCCCAGCATTCGGCGCCACTCGATGACGTAGTATACTTGAAATAGTGGCTCTGCAGCAGGTATACTCGACATTGATAAACGGCCACTGGCTCCCTATAGAACACAGGACAGAATTGAAAATTCTTCTTCTCGCCTACAGAGCCCTTAATGGGCAGGCACCATCTTACCTTAAATAACTCATTATACCCTACTGTCCTAATAGGGTATTGCGTTCCAAGAATGTAGGGTTGTTGGTTGTTCCTAGAGTTTTTAAAAGTACAATGGGAGCCAGAGCCTTTTCTTATTAAGCTCCACTTTTGTGGAATCAGCTTCCAGTTTGTGTTCGGGCGGCAGACAGCCTATCCGTTTTTAAGAGTGCGCTTAAGACCTTCCTTTTTGATAAAGCTTATAGTTAGGGCTGATTAGATTCAGCCCCTAGTTTTGCCGCTATAGGCTTAGACTGTCAGGGGACACCTTACTTTTTCCTTCTCTCTGTCTATACAGATGTAGCGCTTCGTTTCAGACGCCTACCCGTGCGGGTCCGTGATCGGCACGGGGTGGGCCCCTGCTGAAAACGAAAACCCCCCCGCAGGACTTGAAACGCTCCCTTGATAAATACATTTAATTATAATGAAACCAGCTGCAATGGATCATGGATCCACCAGGGGGAGCCGTGAAAAGCTGCCACACTGGAACTCATGTGAAATTAACAGCTGATCTACAGGTATCTGATATAGCGGATATTTGTTAAGATCCATATGTCACGGATAGGATCATATTCTGTGCTAAATAAGAGACATGTAATCATTTACTAAACATCACCATGTTTTTATTTAACAAAATAATGTTTAATTCACGTTGGCGTAAGTACAAAACCATCGCTATGTTTTTAGATCAGGAAATGCATCCAGACTCAAACAAACGATTTTCAATCATCATCCTCACAATCATTTAATGTATCATATGTTCGCGAGTTGAAATGAATGCACTAAATTTAATCCACCTGAGTTTACAACAACAAAAATAATCGCTTTGTTTTTATATCACATCCGACCGGAGGAAAATGCAGCGGCTCTCACTACCGATCATCCTAATCCCACGGGCAAACAATAATATGTACAGTGTTAATAGTTTACTGTATTGTTAGTGTCTAATATTACTGGGGATTTCGGAATGGTAGGCTACTGGATTTTGATTTATTGTATCGGCTTCATATCGCAATATATTCCCAAAGTCTGAAATGCAAAAATTTCCCACATTAGGGCAATTCACCCTACATTTAATCATTCAAACAAAATCATATTTCGTTTCTTTTTAACGAAATAAATGTGGTTTAATCCACATAATTTACTTTATTAATTGTTTACTGTAGTATTGTGCACATTACTTTTCGCTGCTTGTTGCACCTGGTTAGAAGCTAAACTGCATTTCGTTGTCTCAGTACCTGCAATAATATGTGCAATAACAATAAAGTTGAATCTAATCTTGAGCAGAAACAAATGTATTTAGGCTACTTAGTACATATCTGACATAAACGATTAAACACATTTGTGCATTCTTTAAACCGAGTCAAGCCGAGTCCGGTGCACCTGATTGTTTAACTTGAAGGTGCCTGATGACATGTAATCTTTCAAACAAAATCATATTTCGTTTATTTTTAACGAAATAAATGTGGTTTAATCCACATAATTTAGGCCTAATGTGTTAATTGTTTACTGTAGTATTGTTTAACTTGAAGGTGCCTGATGCAGAGTCCTGCACGGGTCTGATTTTCAAGACCCGCTCCCGCCCCGCGACGTGCAATACCGAACCCGCCCTGCTACCCGCACCCCAAGGTTAGTCACATCACTCGACAGAGCGAACGCTGGCGCACTTAGCTGCCGCTGCTCTCCAGCTACTTTTAGTTTTATGTAGCCTAATGCAAATTATCGCTCACTTTGATGACTTTGGCCATTATAATATGCTCTGGATGTTTCTGCCCAACGATCGAATTAACCGGTGTACGTATATGCAGTGTGTGTGTATTTTGGACTAACATCAACCCTACCTGCTGTGTGTCGGGGCCACCACCCCTCACCTGGCTGCTTTCTCTGTTTGACAGAAACGTGGCAACAATCTAATGACTTTTCACAGCTGAATGAATCTACTCCTCCTGGGTTTGTTTACATCTGTTAACCCCGTGCCACCGGCAGAGGGGGAGGTCTCGCGATGATTTACCGCGAGAGTTTGAAAGTCTCGTCTCTATCTGTGCCTATTCACGGCCCATTTGAATCAATTGCCTTACAACTCAATGGGCCTATCCCTACCATAGTTGCAAGCGTCTACCGTCCACCTAAGCTCAATAATAAATTCATAAACGAATTTGCTGCTTTCCTCACACATCTCTGCTCACTCTCACCTAACATAATAGTGCTGGGAGATTTTAATATACATATGGATACTGTCAACAATGCTCTCACAAAGGACTTCACATCTTGCCTGGACAGTTTTGGATTACAGCAACATATCGATTTTCCGACTCATTCCAAAGGACATATTCTGGACTTGATCTGCTGTTCTGGTGTCACTCCTCTTAAATGTACTGCAACTGATCTTCCCATTTCTGATCACTCATTAATATCCTTTACTGTCACCTTAACACTGTCCAAACCAAATCTGTCACGTGTTATTTCCTTCCGCAACATCAAGGATATTAACTACACTCTCCAGCGGCATTGACAACCTCCCCAGCATAAATAGTTCATCCCCGCCTGATGAACTGGTTTCTCATTACAATAACAATCTTCATAAACTGCTCAATACCCTGGCTCCTTTAAAAACCCGGTCTGTTTCCTTCACCCATTCTGCTCCTTGGTTTACACCTGAACTACGCCAACTCAAAACAAAAGGCCGTCGATTGGAACGCCTCTGCAAAAAAACTGAACTTGTCGTTCACAAAGAGATGTACAATAACCACATCCTCCACTACAAGGATACTCTCTCTACAGCCAAATCATCGTATCATCGCAGTTCTCATCAGCTCTGGCGAAGGGAACACAAGGGTCCTGTTCTCTACAGTGAAGAACATTCTAGGACCACCGGACTCTCTTGCACCTCATCAGTATTCAACTGCCTACTGTAACTCCCTCATGTCATTTTTTAATGACAAAATAGAAAACATTCACCAGCAACTAACTCCTAACACCACCTGCAGTGTATCTCTCCCTGTTTTCACCGACCCTCTCTCTCATTCTCTTTCAAGTTTCACACTTCCCTCTGCTGTTGTAATATCTGACCTCATCAGTAAATCCAAGCCATCTACCTGTCAGTTAGACCCTCTTCCTACCCCCCTGGTAAAAGCCTGTCTACCTTCATTGTCCTCCCTTATAACTGTCATCATACACTCCTCCCTCACTTCTGGTCTTGTCCCCTCACTTTTCAAATCAGCCGCCATCACGCCCATACTGAAGAAACCTGGTGCAGACCCCAACAACTTTAATAACTACCGTCCCATATCTAACCTACCATTTCTCTCAAAAATCCTGGAAAAAACTGTTGCATCCCAAATCCATACCCACTTGTCTGACAATAGCCTGTACGAACAATTTCAATCTGGTTTTCGCCCCCATCACAGCACAGAAACAGCACTGGTGAAAATCACTAACGACCTCCTCATGGCAGCTGACTCCGGACTATTAACCATCCTCATCCTCCTTGATCTTAGTGCAGCTTTTGACACCATTTCCCACAGCATCCTCATTGACAGACTGACCTCCATCGGGATCACTGACACACCCCTCCTCTGGTTTAAATCATACATCTCTGGCCGCACTCAGTTCATCCAACTCAAAACCTTCAAATCACAGCCACTTCCAGTCACGACCGGTGTTCCCCAGGGCTCTGTCCTGGGGCCTCTTCTTTTTATCATCTATTTACTTCCTCTAGGCTATATCTTCCGTAAACACAACATCCACTTTCATTGCTATGCGGATGACACCCAGCTCTACTTGTCCTCCAAACCAACCACCATCCTCCCTCCATCTTCCCTGTCTGACTGCTTACAGGACATAAAATCCTGGTTTTCCTCAAACTTTCTCAAACTTAACGACAGTAAAACCGAGGTTCTCCTCATTGGCACAAAATCCACCCTAACCAAACCTGACAGTTTTTCAATTACTATAGACAACTCTTCAGTCTCCCCCTCCCCTCAGGTTAAGAGTCTGGGTGTCATCCTTGACGGCACACTTTAATTCAAATCTCACATCAGTAATATCACTCGGTCTGCCTATTTCCATCTACGCAACATCAACCGCCTCCGCCCGTCCCTTAACCCTAAGACCACCGCTATTCTTGTTCACACCCTGGTCACTTCCCGCATCGACTACTGCAACTCCCTTCTCTTTGGTCTCCCTCTCAAATCCATCCACAGACTTCAACTGGTTCAGAACTCTGCCGCCCGCATCATCACCAGAACCCCCTCCATTAACCACATCACTCCTGTTCTTCAGCAACTTCACTGGCTCCCCGTCAAATCCCGTATCGTTTTTAAGATTCTGCTCCTCGCCTTTAAGGCCATCCATAACCTCACTCCTCTGTACCTCTCCGACCTCCTGCACATCAACACACCCATCCGCACACTCAGATCTTCTGCTTCCCTCAGCCTCACTGCACCCCCCTTCCGTTTAACCACCATGGGGTCTAGAGCCTTCAGCCGCTCTGCACCCCGCCTCTGGAACTCCCTCCCACCTGACATCCGCAACACTGACTCTCTCCCCATTTTCAAATCACGCCTCAAAACATATCTCTTCACACTCGCATATCCACCCTGATCGTTATCCATCACACATCCTCTGTTTTATTTATTTGATTTGTTATATACTGCATTTTCTTGTTTATGTTTCTTATGCTGGTGTTAGGTATTGTGTATCTTGTTTTTATGTGTTTGTACGGCGACCTTGAGAGCCTTGAAAGGCGCCTATATAAAATAAATGAATTATTATTATTATTATTACATATTGCCAATTAGTTCCGCAACCCAACCCGACCCGCCGGCACAAGATCCGCAACCCGACCCGAACCCGCATAGCCTAGCCTATATATGAGTAGTGAAAACGTGCAATTATTAACACATGCAGTTGCATATTTGTCTCAAAAAGCCTCCCAGATGTTGGATTTCGCTCTTGATGAAGTGTTATTGAAAATGCTGTATTCTCCATAGAGAGCTTCACCTCAGCCATTTCGAATGTGGCGCACACAGCAGCAGATTGATGCGCTGCAGAGGTTATGATTATGCACGGTCCCGCGGGGGAGAAGTCTGAGGATTTAAACATTAAACTAAATTATTATTATTTTAATATATTTATTATGCAATACCCGCGACCCGACCCGCATCATCTTTGTTTTACTCAGAACCGAACCCGAAAAAAATACCACCCGCGAATCACCTTTTTTGCGGGTCACCCGATGCAGGACTCTGGGTGAACATTTCCAGAAGAACTCTAGCTTGAATGGCCTTTGTATGTATACAGTAGGCCTACAGTACAGCCCAACCATGTACACCTTCCTTTTTTCCCGTCCAAAGTTTGAATTGGATAAAGGTAATGGTTATCGATGGTGCTTTTATAGCCTATTGTATAATAACTGTGTGATTTATATTGCTTTTCAAATGCATATATGGCCACCCATTTACACGGCTCTTCCCGTCAAGAATATGAATAGAACTTAGTTAGATAATCACACACGTCTCCCCGTCCCGAAAATGATAAATAAAATAAAAAGAGGAAACAATTTTCATGTTCAGTTTTCAACGTTTTATTTAAAATAACTGACATAACAGACACCATAGCTATTTCGGGATCTGTTTTTCGGGGGCTCCTCAGTCTCTCATTTACCCGGCTCCTGATCTTATGCCACTGGTCAATGTTCAGATTTGGGAACCAATTGGAAACATAGGACTCAATCTTTTTCAACCTCTTGACGGGAAAAAGGGAAGGTGTAAATGTTTGAATGATGAATAAACGGTGAGGAGGGGTACAGTATGAATACACTAGATATACACAGCAGCCCAGCCTGTGAGCAGTATGAACACCAATGAGCGCTCAGCTCGAGATACCAGCGAGTCGAGAGAGAATGATATCTGCATTTTCTCTTTTGGTTTGATTAGGACACACCCTGGGGATTGTGTTTACAAACATTGACCAGACCGTTCACCAGCCCCCACCCCCCATGTTGCCTATGCTGTCCTGTGTTGCGAACTCTTTGTTTAAAACGAATTGGCCATCGGAATGTGTGGAGGAAGGGTCACATTCCACAGCTCCCCCCCCCCCCCCCCCCCCCCCCCCACTCTGTAGGTTTTTCTTTGCATATTTCTATGCCGTAATTCATACTGGTCCTACAGTTCTCCTTACAGTATACATATAGGCTATATGAGTCCGTGTATCTACGGACCATTTGTTTTTCTTTATTAAAAAAGTAAACGGAAGAGCGTCTGAGAGGCGTTTTTGCCCTTTTGCTTTTTACCTTACTAAATGGTCTAATGGTCAGTGGAGCGAGGGGGGGGGGGGGGGGGGGGGGGCCGCGAAACTCGCGGAAGTGATTTCAAAACAAAAAGCACTCGTTTGCTTGGAACAAAGAAAACGGCCAAGACACACATTGAGTCCAGAAAATGAATGTTATTAAGGGCTGTAAATATAATAAGCCTGTGTCTAAAATTGACAACAGGCTTATTATATGTACAGCTCTTAAGATACACTTTTGTGTTTAACAACTGACCACCATGACATACTTTGTTTTAGTAGATTTCGCATGAGAGCAAAATGTATAAATATGAGCATTAAATTATATGAATATGAGAACAAAATGCATGAATGTGTGAGTGACAATATATGAATGTGTGCATTGAAATATGATAATATGAGGGCAAAATGTATGAATGTGTGAGTGTAAATATATACGTGTGTGAGAGTGAAAATGTATGTATGTAAAAGGAGAATATATGTATGTGAGAGTGAAAATGTATGTATGTAAAAGGAGAATATATGTGTGTAAGAGTGAAAATGTATGTATGTAAAAGGAGAATATATGTGTGTAAGAGTGAAAATGTATGTATGTAAAAGGAGAATATATGTGTGTAAGAGTGAAAATATGCTGCATTTTGAATGTCCGATAGTCCACCATTTCCACCGGAAATATCAAACATTTAATAAAAGTGAAAAACAATGATTAAAATATTTAATCGCGATTAATCGCATGATTGTCCATAGTTAATCGCGATTAATCGCAAATTAATCGCACATTTTGTATCTGTTCTAAATGTACCTTAGAGTAACATTTTTCAAGTTTTTAATACTCTTATCAACATATGAGTGGACAAATATGCTTTATGCAAATGTTGTTATCATTTAAACAATGACAAATATTCTCATGAATATTAAACAACAACCTCTGAACATTACAAATATTCGCCTCAATTCAACCTGGAACCTCTCTCATTCAATAATACAATACAAATAGAGTGTGTGTGTGTGTGTGTGTGTGTGTGTGTGTGTGTGTGTGTGTGTGTGTGTGTGTGTGTGTGTGTGTGTGTGTGTGTGTGTGTGTGTGTGTGTGTGTGTGTGTGTGTGTGTGTGTGTGTGTGTGTGTGTGATGGATCATTGGAGCTATGTGCAACTCAAGGCATATGCTCGAACGGGAGCTGCCTGGACGTGTGCTGACTTTTTGTACAATGTCCCACTGTCTGGCTTCCTGCATAAAGTCAAGTGCTCGGCGCAGTTGTGGCGAAATGTCGCTCCTCTGTTTTCATTTAAACAGCTCCTTATATCCGTTAGCGCAGCTAGCTAGCACCAGATGCTAACAACAACAATACACCACACGTAAGGTCTCTCTCTCACTCGCTCGGGCCACACATACACACACCCTCCCGGTCCTCCCGATGGCCAGTCGGTGCCTGCCGGTGAGTGTGGAAGTGTGGTCTGCCACAAGCGGGCGGCAGGAGTGGAGCTGTCAGCATCAGCTTGTATGGTATTTTAAACTCGGCGCACTCTGAAACTACGGGGCGGCCGAGGACAAAAAATACACATGCGTTAATCGCGTTAAAATAATTAGTGGCGTTCATTTTTTTTTTGCGTTACCGCGTTATTAACGCGTTAACTTGACAGCCCTAATATATACACTGTAAACAATTACCAGCATTTCACAACATTTAACAGTATTATTTTACAGTGACATATTGTAATCAAGGCCCCCTGTAATATCCCAACAAATACATGTAAAAATGACTGTATCCTTGGATTTCACAGCATTTAACTATTATTTCACAATAAAATACTGCAATCAAAATCCTCTGTAATATCACATCAAATGTTGTAATATCACAACAACATTGTAAAAATTGCAAGGATTTCACAGCATTTAAGAGTAGCATATTACAGAGAAATATTGTAATCAAAAGCCCCTGTAATATCACAACAAAATATCTATAAAACAGTAGAATTGGATTTCACATTATTTAACTATTATTTCACAGTAAAGCACTGTACTCAAAATCATCTTAGCACAACCATGATAGACTGTATATAAAGAGCACAACTCATTACTGTAAAATTTGAATTGTGCACCATTGCACATGTGCAGAATAGACTATTCTAACCGGCGTGTGTCCTGGCAACCCTGTCTCCTAAAAATTACATTCCCACAGAACTAAACTGCATTCTCAATTACGTTTAGCTAGAAATGTATTTTTACAACGATTCCAGGGATTCCTGACTTGAGTTTCTAGCACCAGGGAAAGTGCAAAAAGTGCCCCAAATCAGCGTCTTAATTTACCCAGGGCCTAGTGCTTGGCTTTCGGCATGAAAATTCAGGAAACTCCCCTGAGTATTTTATTACATATCTCAACTTTGGAGAGGAGTTGGGGGACAAACGACACATCAAATCACATCTCCACATCAAACCGAAGCTAACTAGAATACTCTTGTCTGCCTAGCATGCGGGGAAATTGGCGTGCTCTGTCACCACAAGAGCGAGAGTGAAAGCGGCTTAATGGAAGGCTTTGTCCCGTTTTATGCCATAACGTTTGACATTCGGAGCAGCAGAGGGATGAATCTGCATGTACTCTTCGAGGCGATTCCAACGACACCAAGCTCAAAGCTGTCAGACCTTCCTTTGTGCCGTCTAGAGTACTGAGAGCCATGAAAACATGACCTTTAACCTTAGTTTGAGAATTGGTTGAAGGTCACAGCGGCCCCAAATGTTGCAAGCGGGTTCCACACAAGTTAAGCAACACACTCTCAAATTCTCGGAGCGCCAAACACCTTTTTTCAATTTTTTTCAATTTTCTCTCCCTCCCTCACCAAAGGGTGTCCAATCCTTAGCTCGAGACAGGATTTTGTGTGAGTTTGACATTAGATTGAAAAAAAATGTCTGGGTGGGTTACGGTTCCCATATTCCAGATACCTTATCTGGGCCCTATTTAGACGCCCCTGGTGAACAAATTATCTTTCCAGCCCTTTCCAAAGTCAGGTTATTAAAGATTAAAGATTATTTAACAAAACATTTCAATAACGTGCTTTAACCACTAGGTGTCCCTATTTATCAATTGGATCAAATATATAAGTCAGCCGAATTAGTGTTGATACTGAAAGGAGACGTATTGTGTGAAAAGAAATGGTTTAATTGGTGATATATTTATATTTATTTTATTCTGCTGAGAAAGTTGAAGATCACGTGACATACACGCCAGAAAAAACGTCATTTCTGGGTATTTGTGGTGCTGGTCCACTGGTTTGCCTGTTAACCGTAGGTGTCACGTTTGAAGGGACGAAACGGAACGTCATCGCTCGAACGGCCAATCATATCGCACTTTGAGGAACCCAAAGCCTCCTAACAGAGATGCCTCGATCCTTTCGAAAATTCGCAAGGAGGCAACAGTCAAGGTGAACATCTGTGAGTTTCTCCAAAGCGGTTACCATCGGTAAACAGCAAGTAAGTACTGCCCATAATGTGGATTAGTGGTGGATATTATGTGCTTTCGATTGCGAACGCCAGTGGAGTAGTGTCGTGTTGGTTTGTACATGGTAGCGAATAGATAGCTAGCGTTAGCTTGATAGCAGCCATGTCCACCTTCAAGCAGGTGGCCTTAATGTTAGCCTAGCTAGTGCTAGCCAGCGCCGTATATGGCTATGGTAGATGGCTCTGGTGCTAGCCAGCCAACTGTTGCTGACTGTTCCATTTGTTGGCAGAAGGCTTATGCTGTATTCGAATGAAAGAGTGAACAATGAATACTTTAACAGGTAAGACTGGCATAATTGCCATTGGTATACGCTAGTTAGCTTAGCATTGCTGCTAAGTTTGTATTCTGACGCCATGGTCTAACTAACTTACTAGTAGGTCAGCTGATGTTAGCTAGCTAATGAATGTTTCTTGTGCTAGGTGCATGGTGGTTTCATGACATTGTCTAATCAAATTAGACCTAATCTAAATCGGTGTCAAAGTTGGTAACGTTAGTTGCTCTTACAATGTTCTTAATGAATTCGTCACAGACCCTATTGCACATTGGTGTCACCACGTGTCATCACTACGGCTGCAACAAACGACTAATTTGATTATCGATTAATGAAACTATTAATCGATTATTCGGATCGTTAAGGTTTTAACTGTACTACTCGGGGTTCGTACGGGTGCTTGAAATCCTTGAAAATGCTTGAAATTTGACGTGGTGTTTTCAAGGTTGGGAAAGTGCTTGCAATTTGGGAATGGTGCTTGAAATTGAGAAAGTGCTTGAAAATGTAATGCTTTACTTTTACAATAAATTGCTGTCCGACTGAATAGTTTGCTTTTTAGATTAAAAGAAAAGAATTGCTTCGCTTCTACATAAAACAGCTCCGCTGCGGCCTTCCCGCGCTATGCGCGCGACCTGCAAATGTTTGTTTTACGTCACGTGTGACCTGGGCATTCTGATGAGAGATAGATGACTGTGTGCCAGGACAGGAGGTTGCAGTTTCAACGAGCGTTGGCTAGCAGAAGACAAATACAAGCCATGGCTAAGACGAGAGTCAAGCCCACGAGTAGCCTCCTGCAAAGTTTGCAAAAATAACGATGCGAGAGTCTGCGCTGACGAGCCACATGAAAGGTACGCCGGAGTAGAGCATTTTAGATTAGGCTAACGTTGCATGTTACGTTTGTTTAAGCTAACGTTAGCTAGCTGAATAGCGAACTCGATTGAGGGATAATAATAATTGCAGGGGACAATCATTTCAGAGGAGAGTACCTATGTTAATATGTGCATTACAGTCGCCATCCTGTGGTGTGCAGAGGATGAAGCACTCACTGCACTTCGTGTTATAGTCACGAAATATAATCTATTGATTCGACACAGAGCGATTTTGAAAGCAATGTATTTCTACTGTATGTTTCATGCCTAAACCAAATGTGACTTGCTCTATCGAAATCAGTCACATTGACCCGAAGACACGTTTTCGTTTTTACTGGTCTGGGGGAAGCTTGCAATTGTGTGTGTGTGTGTGTGTGTGTGTGTGTGTGTGTGTGTGTGTGTGTGTGTGTGTGTGTGTGTGTGTGTGTGTGTGTGTGTGTGTGTGTGTATGTTTGCGTTTGTGTACCGGGGAAACACTCACAAGAAACACCGGCTGTTGTTATGCCTGCTGTGACGTTACATTAGTCCGTTCTCCGCTTGTAATTATGCCGAAGCTTCAAAGTTGTATTTATCATCTGAATTTTCCGAAACAAGTTTAATATTCTGAAAGCCAAGACTTTGTTTAATTGAAACCAGATGAAAAACAAACTGTCTTTTATATCAAATTGAAGTATTATACAAGTAAAATTACATTTTGCTTTAAGTATTATCATTGAAATAGCGACAGTAAAAGTAGTCATTGTGCAGATTGGTCCATTTCGTAGCTGGTTGAACCAGGTTGAACCAAAGTCTGATTTAACACTGCTCTCAAAACATGCTCAGACATAAAAAGTTGAACTATTTTTTAGCCTCATTGTAGCCTGTGGCTTACTTAGAGTTTAAGCCTCGCCTAGCGAGCAAAGTTTCAATCACTCAATACTTTCATCAACACTACTCTGGATGATAAAGGATTACCAAACTCTCTCTCCCTTGCCTCTTCACAATGTTTACAGGTTCGCAATGTTTATAGGTTTGAAATGTTTATAGGTTATTGTAATGCGTAATGTCATTTCTCTGAAAACAAATTTTTTTAAATCTTATTTTACTTCTATACTATTCTAGCCTAAATTAGCTTCCACTTTTACCTGCATTTTGTACACTGTCCTGTTTTGCACTTGTCCTGTCTTGTCCCTGCACCCTGTCCAATGTTGTCTTTATGTCAGTACCTACCAGCAACACATTTCTAGTATGTTGTAAAATTACATGGCGGATAAACAGATATTGTATCTTGTATCTTCCTCTAGGCCTACTGATTGCCTGCCTGGTGTTGACCGACGCGACGAGGTGTATTGCCTAAATCCTAAATCCAATCCACGGATTGCTTCCTAGTTGGAGGTAGGCCTAGTATGCAACACAGACCGTAGTTTATAGACTGTGCATAACTGCAGTCCCCAGCTCCAGTGCTTCCCTCCATGAAGTACTGAAGCTCAGACATTTGTTACCTGTGCAGCACACCTGAGATTAATCACTTCATCCAATACTGTTTGACAGTACATTTATGTGAGTTTACCTCTCTTGCTTCCCTGTGGTGGTTTTTTACTGCCTCTATTCCAGATTTGACATCCTCGTGATCCTGGTGTGCGTGCGCCATCCTCGAGGAAATTGCTAGTGACTGTTCGAGTGTTGTTGCAGCTAAGGTAGTTAACATTTCGATAGGATTGTGTGACTGTGGTCTCGTCTAAATGGGATGCTCGACTACCTGACCTTGAACACCTTTACAGCATGTTCATAATCTGCATGCAAACTGAAAAATTCCTTTTGTTGGTTGCCTTTGTAATTTCTCCTTTCTCTGGTCTCCTTTTTTCAAGGTCATCAGAGAGGCCAACCATCCTCTTCAGTGTCAGGCAGCCAGGCTAACCGTCCTCTTCAGTGTCAGGCAGATTGAATTATGTTTGGGTAGGTAACTAGTTACCCCGCACAACAATGTTCCACTGTAAATATATTGGATGTCAACCTATGATTCCTATCCCTTGGTGTGTGAGGTGGTGCCCAGCAGAGTTACCAGAGGGGGAGACCGAGGCAACGTTGGAGGATTCGAAAAGGGATCTGCGGAACATCTACTCAGGCATGCAATCTACTTTATTTTTGGTGAATTGACACCTAAATAAACATCCCACATTAAGCAAAAAGGCCACCTTAATATTCAGAATGAGTAATGATGAGAGCATGAAATTAAAGGTTTGACACTCAAAATGTCCCAGAGGTGGGGACATTGAATTTAATTGTTGTTACTTGGGTACTCTCAAACATGTATTTGTATGTCTGTACACAGAGGAAGGGATGGGTGGTGCAGAGAGAGCAGAACTTCTGATGGTGAGGACCTACATCATCCTGCGGAGGTACCTCAACAGAATGCCTGCACCAGCGATGTTGGAGGTCAAAGAGGAATGGCCTTTTCTCAGAGAGGGCTTCTCCCACTTTGGCATCCTGACGGACGTCAACATACTTCAGAGGCTCCGAGAGGCCCTGGGTCAGAGAGGACAGACCATCCTGCATTTCTGCCAGAAACTGGACAACCCGAAGATCAGGGAATTTCTGGCCAGCTATGATCCAGAGGGTTCGGAGAAGGCTGCCTGCATCCTCCAGCTCCTTATGGTCTACTTTAAGGAGCCTACCGAGAAACTGATGCTCGAAGTTGATGTAAGTTTTTTTAAATGTATTTAAAATGCTAAACGAGTGATTACATTAGGGGCAACTGAAGCTCAGTTGGTAGAGCTGGTTGTTCATCGACCGTAGGGTCGGTGGTTCGAATCCTGGCTCTGACTGTCCGCATGTCGGAAGTGTCCTTGAGCAAGACACTTAACCCCCAAGTTGCTCCAAATGGGCCGAGCTGATCTGTGTTGAGCTGTAGTGCACGGATTAGCTGTTGCCTTAGCATCACCCAGACGGGGGCTACACATTGGTTTGCGGACGTCCATTTGTAAGCGCTTTGGGTGTCTTGAAAAGCTCTATATAAATGCAAGTAATTATTATTAGACCATTTATTATGTTCTGATTTACCTCTGACCAATGAACGATCTTCATCCTTGCATAATGTTAAATCTATGCTATTGTGTGTTACTTTGTTACAGACCTCTGCTGCTGATGTAGTGAATACTGCAGCACTCCCAACCACCCCCTGCTTGATCATTCAAGGTAATGTAATGTTCAGGGATGGGATTTTTCCTGTTTATACAGGATTTCCTGCTTTTCTGACCTGAATGGCTAGACTTCACTGCTGCTTTTATTCTAGTTATAACATTTCTCTTAGGACATCCCTGTTCTGCTCCACCATCGATGAGGTATAGGATACTGAATGGTTACTCTAAAGATTCTCCTATCTGCACAGGGACCTTTGATGCTTTTACAGTGACTGTTAAGTAGCCTACCTCACTGATGGTGGAGTAGAAAAGTGCTGTCCACCTGGAGGGTTCTGTGTCATGTCCTTGCATGCTCTGCACTGTATATTTTCCTGCTTTTTGTTCCTTGGCCAATCATGAATGTTACTCGGATCTGGTATTGACATCTCTAGCTCAAGTATTATTTTTGATTGATTCTAGGAATGTACCTATCCACAATAACGCATGACGGGGTATCTGTTCATTTCAGGTGACACAATGAAGCCTTCTGGGTGGATGCTATCCACCGAGGGACAAGTGGTAATGGGCCCACACCCATTTTTTTTGCATGGGGTAGCTGCTTTATTCAGCAGCTACTATGTCTTCAACCTCGAATATCCCGTTGGATCATGCACACTGGAGTTCATCCAAAGGTATTGTAACACTCAAACACATGATCAATGTCATCAGTAAGACTTATCATGCAAAGTTGTGTTTCACTATCTGGCTATTAAGTCCATGCCTTTCTACAGAGGCCATAAAGTAGATTAAATGCTTTGAGTATGAAGCCTGGAACCAACTATGCGAATTGGGACCACACCATCACTTGATGTTGCTGGGCTATCTTACATTTACTTAAATGTACATAATGGTTTAATTCACATTATAGTATGGCTTCAAAATTCAGATAAGTAAGTAAACCTTATGTTAGAGGTACCTGAGGCACTCTGCTAGGCTACAAATAATGTTATTGTGAGAGGATGATGCAACAGGTTTGGACTAGTAACAGTCGGTGTGGGAAAAGACACAGGTGAACACCTTGATAAATGCTGCCTGCAATACATGAGTGTATTTAAAACTGAAACTTATCTTTGCTTTTTAACAGGTGCTTCTTGGGCATCAACCCGGAGAAAGGCTCCAAGGCAAAGAAGCGAAGCTCCATTAACCCTCACGTGAGCACCCTTCACCGGAAGCTGATAGACTTAGAATGGTCTGCATAGACTGCATGGTGTGCGGGGACAAGTCCAGTGGGAAGCATTACGGTCGGTTCACCTGCGAAGGATTATTTGTTTAAAGGATCCGTTAAGGGTTCATCTGTTTTTATGGATAGTTGAGGTGAACTAGTTCATGTTCCTGTTTGTTTACTCTGTTGTTTATTTTGTCAATAAATATGCCAGTGGGATTCCATTGATTTTACCTCATTTGTGCGTTTGTTGTGTTTTTAATTGTACAATAAGATTATGTGCATTTTTGTAGTGCAGTTCCAGTACTTCCAGGAGGAAGCTCACACTTTGGTTTCCTGTTAAACTGGACAGGAAACCATTGTATGAGCTTCCTCCAGGAAGTACTGGAGCTAGGGATTACAGTTATGCACGTGTATCATTGTAAATTCACAGTAAAGTACTGGCTACTCCTGCAGTACTTTCACAGTACACATTGTACATTCACAGTAAATTACTGGCTACTCCTGCAGTACTTTCACAATAGAAATGTAAAAGTACAGGCCCTTGTTGTAATTAATGTACAACAAAATGATGTAATTCCCCAGTAACATACTGTAATATCACAGTAATTGAAGCTGTGAAGTTACAGTATACAGTTGTCCCTTTACAACAATGCATTGTAATATCATGGATGTGAAATTACAATACATTGCTGTGAAGACATTCACAGTAAATTGCTGTGAACCTTACTGTGAAAGTCATGCAACAAGTTGCCAGGTAATTATTGTGAATTCACAGTGGATATTTTTACAGTGTACTATAAAAACTCACGGTAAAAAAATGCACTCCCTATTCCATTGTCATGAAGGTGGAATCTAAATATATCCAGAATAAGTTTTATTGGATCCAGGCTGCAAACATGTTTATTTCTGCTGTAAGTTGGGCATTTTAACATGGGGGTCTATTGGAATTGCTCCTTTTTGCATCCATCCCCTGTCGGCCACTAGATGAACTGCAGTTTGTGGCACTTCCTTCTGGGCTTCCCGGTTCTGCGCTATGAAGCACTGATTGGCTGTGGGTGGGCCAGACGTGCATGTGGGTGGGCCCAGGCCCACCCACAGCTACGCCGCTGTGTAATACAACTGTGATTTTTATTAAATTAGTTAGTTTTTAAGGAAGGCCAGAGCTTCAGCTGTGTCCAATAGATTGTTCCCTAGTTAACGTTTTTTAAAAGAACATTATATTCCTATTTGATCATGTCCCCTTTATTGTATTACGGAGAGCAATGTGAGCGTCCATTCACATTGGATAACGGAGGATTTTACACCCGGAAGTAAGTATTCCCCTTACTGTCGATTGATTTTACAGTGATATCTGCACTACTCATCAACTCAAAAACACCAGAATATCCTTGTTGATTACACAACATTGATTGGCTTAAGTTGTGTACAATGCTTTTGTAATTTTCCCCTTCGATTCGGAGAAACAAAATGTGTTCAGTTTAGGATGGCCGAAGACACTACACTACCCAGAATCCTCAGCTATCGTTTGGGACTACACCATGTGCTTTGCTTGACAAACCCCGTGATTCGTCCTCAAGCTCTGTGATTGGATGTTGGAGTGGCAGTGCGAGAAGTTTATGCTGAGCGACAAACAGCATTTTGAAATGGAATGAAACCCATCGATGGCAAACTATTCAAAACAGGAATCGAACGTCTCCTACCCCCCCCCCCCCCCTTAGGTCACAGGCTCCTCCAACAGTGCAACACAATAAAACAGATACACAGAAAAAATAGTGCAGGTCAATACAAAAAGAAAAATAGTAAAAAGTGAAATAGTGCAATAAGAGTCTATACAAGGGATTGGAATATGATATATTAGACACATCATTTCTAAGTAGCATCCAGATTAATGCTATGGATGTTATTTCAAAGTTCAGGTGTTTAATAGTCTTATGGCCTGTGGGATGAAACTGTCCCTGAGTCTGGTGGTTTTAGTCCGAATGTAAGATAAGATAAGATGGTACTTTATTGATCCCAATTTGGGACATTGTTTTTGTTGCAGCAGCATAAAAGACAAGGCATTTTACAATAAAACAAAACCACAAATAAACAAGAATAGAAAAAATAGAAAATATACGTGTTGAAATAGAAAATATACATGTAGATATTATATATGCAAATATACATATTCAAAAATATATGACAATGGAATATGGAATATCAAATATTGAACAGATTATATATGTATAAAATGTACAGCAAGGTTGTATTACAAGAGAAACTATGGAGCAGAGAGTTCTCTTCCAGCCAGAGGTGATTCACGGCCCGTCCACACAGCGGCGTGCGTTAACGCTTGCCGGCGGGCGTGTCTGAAACTCAACCAACAACCAATCACATGAATCTCCCGCCCCTGACACACAAGCAGCGGTTTGATTGGCTAGAGCTTGTACTGGCATATGATTCGATTGGCTGACGCTTCTGCCGAGGCGTCAAAAGTTGAACATTGCTCAACTTTTGCAGCGAGCCACACCAGCTACGCTCCGCGTCGCTTCCCACTATGCATTTCGGCTAAAAGGGACGTCACCCCATTCAAAGTGAATGGTGAAACGTCAACGCACGCCGCTGTGTGGACGGGCCGTTATTGTACAGAGTTATTGCAGTGGGCAGGAATGTGTTCCTGTATTGGTCCTTGTGACAGCGGAGCTGCAGCAGTCTGTTGGAGAAGGAGCTCCGTTGACTGTCCAGCTGCTGGTGTAGAGGATGGGTGGGGTTATCTATCATGGACAACAGCCTGTTCAGTGTCCTCCTCTCCACCACAGCTTCAAAGGGGTCCAGCTTGATGCCGATGACAGACCCAGCTTTCCTGATCAGTTTATTGATCCTGCTGGTGTCACCGGCTCTGATGCTGCCCCCCCCCAGCAGACCGCAGCAAAGAAGAGTGCACTGGCCACAACAGACTAGAAGATCTCCAGCATCTTGCTGCACACGTGGAAGGATCTCAGATTCCTCAGAAAATAGAGTCTGCTCATCCCCTTCTTGTACACAGCGTCAGCGTTGATCCTCCAGTTCAGCCCATAAGTGCACTCCCAGGTACTTGTAGTCCTCCACAAAAGCCACATCCTCTCCTAGAATGCGGCTGTTGTGCCAGACGGCAGCAGACAGAACAGTTTGTGGCTGGGGTGATGGGGGTCTTTTATAATCCTGAGGGCTTTCTTTAAGGTTAACCAGGTATTTTTACTCCACTACATTTATTTTAGTTACATTACAGATTCTGATTAATGATGTGAAATATAAACAACCCTTAAAGCAGACTTTAGTTACACCTGAGTAAAATACAGGGAAGGTGATTGTCAAGTGCCAACAATCAGGAGAGATATTTGATTGGAGGACTGGCTTATCTAAAGCCAGTTGAGTAGCACTTGAAATGTGTTGGCTCTATGAAACCTGATGTACTTTATGATTCTGTTTTCTTCAAGCTTGTATTTTGTTGGTCGAATGCACTTATTGTAAGTCGCTTTGGATAAAAGCGTCAGCTAAATGCAATGTAATGTAATGATTGTTGGTGCTTGAGAAGACTAAATATTTATCTGCAGATCCCTATAAAGTATATACATTACTCGTTATTCTCTACAAATAGTTAATTAAAAACTGTATATAATTGCTATTTTGGACATCCCTTTTCAAGATTTCAATATTACTCTAAACGTGTAATAACGTGCTTTAACCAGTAGGAGGTATGGGTTAAAAACATAGGTTAAAAAGCTGTCAAGTTTACAGTGTTAACAAAATAAAATATACTGCTGTTTCCGGTTTAGTTTACGACGGATATATTCTGTTATTGTTTTGATATTTGTAGCAAAAAACCGATGGAAAAACCCCACAGCAACACAGAAAAGATGGTCTTAACATGAGTAGTTAATAAAAAACAATAATATCAAAACAAATTATTACTACTAACTTTATTGTGAAATTAAAACAGAACGGTAAAAGAATAGTTTTCTATTTTGAGGCCAGATCTCTGTAGATAAATAAAGAACTACGACCGATGTGTAATATTTACAATGCATTCATGTGATGACTTTCAAAGAGTAAAGCAAGCACTGCTGAATAAAGTATGATTTATCTTTTACGAAACGTTTTTTTTCATATGGAATGCAGTTGGAGGTCAACCAATCACAGAGCTTGAGGCAACGCGGAACAATAGCTGAGGATTCTGGGTAGTGTAGTGTCTTCGGCCATCCTAAACTGAACAAATATTTGTTTCTCCGAATCGAAGGGGGAAATTACAAAAGCATTGCACACAACTTAAACCAATCAATGTTGTGTAATCAACAAGGATAATATGGTGTTTTTGAGTTGATGAGTAATGCAGATATCACTGTAAAATCAATCGACAGTAAGGAGAATACTTACTTCCGGGGTAAAATCCTCCGTTATCCAATGGGAATGGATGCTCACATTGCTCTCCGTTACAATAAAGGGGACATGATCAAATCGGAATATAATGTGCTTTTAAAAAACGTTAACTAAAGGGAACAATCTATTTGACACAGCTGAAGCGCTGGCCTTCCTTAAAAACTAACTAATTTAATAAAAATCACAGTTGTATTACACACAATGCACTGTTTTTTGAGAACAACAATTCGTAACTAATGCACCATAATACATTCTGACGAAAAATAAAAATTATTATGAATACAAATAAAATAAAAGAAGCCTCCCGTGAGTTACTACAAGCTATAAAGTAGATTTTAAAAACGTTTTATAGAATAAAAGCTCACTGCAGGACGTTGTAGAAATGCGTGTGTGCACCACGACAAAAGAGCCTCATTCACTTTACATTGGGGTTGTTTGCGTGGTGCCGACACGTAAATGTAACAACGTTCGTGAGTCCACCACGCAATGCGGTGTTAAGGAGTCGTGGTGGAGTCACGCATTCTGGTCAGATAAGGTTGGTTTGGAGGCGGAGGCGGGACCAACCATTCCATGTAAATAGAAGGGGGTGTACAGAGGCTTTTGATAATTAACCTTTGGAAGAAAATAAGTTAAATGAATTGTAAGTTTAGTGAGTACATTATCAATATAATGTTATATTTATGTTAATTATTGATGAATGATGAAAGGTTACTTAAACATTTTGTTCTTAATGTTCTAAAATAGTTTGGGCCCCCGTGGTGAGGGTGTTTGGGGTGGCCAATAGGGTGGCCAGGATTCAGCTGGGGGTGGCCACGGCCACTCCCAGCCACCCCCAGCTCCGCCACTGTCTGAGAGGCATTTTTGCTTTTTGCTTTTTACCTTACTAAATGGTCTAATGGTCCTTGGAGCGAGGGGCGGGGCGAAACTCACGGAAGTGATTTCAAAACAAAAGCACTCGTTTGCTAAAATCACACATCACTACAGTATCCTGCTGAAGGAACGGTGAATAATATAAACAAGGGGAATTTAGCGATCACAACGAAAACGGCCAAGACACATATTCAGCCCAGAAAATTGATGTTATTAAGGGCTGTAAATATAATAAGCCTATGTCTAAAATGGACAACATTGTTAGGAGATTTAAACAGCGGTTCTGCACTGCGGTCAACTTAGCCGCCTCTCGAGTTTGTTTTTTCAAATCAGCTGCTCTTCATTGTTCCTGGACGAGTGATACAAATATTTGTTACCACAAGTTATTAAGGAAACTGACACTGTTGGACTCGGTTCTAGTTTGGCTTCTACCAGAAATAAAATGAAGTACTTACTGTGTACTTTGTGAGTAATCCTCTGTCAATGTCCCCTCCTGAGAACAAGAATGCATGTTTCTCTGCTATTTTTAATAAGCGTTAAAAAAAACTTTCTTCATGAGACTGATATTGTTGGACAGAGTATTTTAAGAGGATGGTAGACATGATATCAGCAATATTTCCAGTCAGTACTCCGGCAGCAGCATTTTACACCTTGGAAAGTCTTTAGAGTCTGGCCTGGAGAGCTGGTCTATCCTTCAGCACACTGACACACTCTGTCACTCTTGTTGGCCTCTTATGAAGCTGCTGTCTTTTAAAATATTATTATATATGATTATACAGGGCTCGACATTATAAATGGCCCGCTGGCCCGGAAGCACTATTTAGACACCCCGGGCCAGCATAACGTACTTTCCACTTGCCCGCTCGGGCCACTAAAAAATATTGCTTTAAAAAAAAAGTTGTCCTGTGGTATTGGTATTTTGACTAGCAATTTAGTTAAATTGTTTCGTTTATTAACGCTACAACATAGCGTTTCGTGAGTCGGTTGTCGTTGTTGGGTGAAAAGCAAACCGCTGTTTGCTGCGGAGCGCAGCGCGAGCAGGCTCCCGTGACGGCCCGTCCACACAGCGGCGTGCGTTAGAGCTTCCAACGCTTCTGCCCATTCACTTTGAATGGGGTGACGTCACTTTCAGCAGAACTGCATTTTGGGAAGCGACGTGGAGCGTTGCTGGCGTAGCTGGCGTCAAAAGTTGAGCAATGTTTAACTTTTGACGCCTCGACGGAGGTGTCAGCCAATGAAATCCCGTTTATGCAAATCTGCCAGTACAGCGCTAGCCAATCAAACCGCGTGTATGCTGGGAGAGACTACGTAGGTCTTTTCCTCATATTCCAAAAAATGGAGGAGAAATTAATTATAGCGGTAGTGAATCACCCGGTGTTATATGATCAGTCTCTGTTCATTTACCGGGATACAAACCGGAGGAGCCAGGCATGGAGGGAGGTGGCAGAGACAGTGGGTGGAACTTGTAGGTTTTCGCCAGTTTGGGGAGTTTATAATATGATATTCTGAACAAACTGTGCTGTTGTATTAGCTGTAACGTGTCTCTACTGTAGGCCAGTTTTATTATATGTACAGCACTTTGGCTCGACCAAAAATCGTTTATAAATGTTTATAAATGTGCTATATAAATAAAACTTGATTTGATATATCCAGTGTACTTAATTTTAACATTGAATGGACAGCTTGCAGGCATAGACAGTATATTTAGCCAGCATGGAATGTAGCATAAAATAGCACCATAGACATTAATGTCATAAATGTTCATCATATAAAGTGTGAATGTAAAACCTTTTATGCAAATGACAGTGATAAAGGGATTTGCTTTTCATTAATGTAGGAATAATTTAGTCAATTCTTAAAGTAGTTCAACAAATTAACTTTATTATTTCATTTCATTAGAGGAATTGTGCAGGACAAGGTGGAAGTCTCTGAGGGACAGGTTCCGGAAGGAGAAAGCTAGGGAGAAGGAGGCAAAAAGAAGTGGGGCAGGGTCGTCAGGGGGATATAAGCCCTGGCGTTTCACGGCAGTGATGGGTTTTTCAACCCCATTTCTCATTGACCGTGAGACGTCCAGCAATATCCCCCGGCAAACCCTGCCTCCACCCTCCTGTACTACTCCTGACCCCAGCCAGGTGCCAGAGGATGAGAGCTAAAGCCAGCTAGATGAAAGCCTTGGTGAGACTCAGCCAGCCAGCAGCCAGCAAGCTGAGGCAGGGCAGACAGGAGAGGAGGAGGATAATGTTGAGGGCCGGGGAAAAAGGAGAAGGGGAAGGTAGATGTCCGCCTTTGAGAAAGGGTTGCTGTCAGCCATCGCTCCTGTTCTCTCCATGCCACTACCTCAACCTCGTCCAGTGGTGGAGGAGGATGAGGACGAGTTGTTTCTCCGGGGCCTCTTGCCATCATTGCGAAGGATGTCCATGGCAAAGAAGATAAGGCTGACATTTGCCATTCATAAGGCATTTTTTGAAGCAGAGCAGGAGGAAGACTGATTAATCACTTTTTTTTTGTTATTTACAGCCATACTGATCCGCACTACATGTTATACTGATCCACACTACATGTTTTACACTCATCACTGCACTCATCACTGCACACACTTCACTCACAATATTACATATACATTATTATAAATAAAAGTTATTTAAAGTATGTTATGGCTATACTGTGTCTTCACTTGTTCATGTCGTTTGTCAGTTACAACATACGGAAGATACAGAAGCTTCATGAAAGTCGATGTATAATGTGCTGTCTTCTGTATAATTGTTCATGTGAAAACCTGTTGAAATCACGAGTGGTTTATCAGTAAAAACAGAGCTGAAGGAAAAAGGTTGTTAGCAATGCATAATATCAATTTAAGAAACATGTTTATTAGGAATGTTTGTTTTTAAAATGGCTCATATGGAATATTTGCTTTTTAAAGAAAATATGGGTAGCTCTTAAAAGAGCTTTTGGTTTGGAGGATCTTAAAAGAGCCATGGCTCTTTTAAGATCCTCCAAACCAACCACATTCTGCTGCCATGGCACTGCACCCTCCTCATTGAAATAGCTGCAGAAGGTGTCCCGCAGTTGGATGGATCTGCGTGTGGCATTGTTGGAGCCCATCCTCGGTGCATCACGCATGGTTGGAGTAGCTGGAGCTTCATCCGTGGACTCTGCGATAGATGTGTGCGTGATGTCCTTCCTATCGTCTTCCTGCGGAGGAAGTTGTGCAACACACAGGTGGCCTTCACACACAACTCTGCTACCTCCGGGCTGGTGGTGATGACACGCCGGAACATTCTCCACTGGGATGAGAGGATGCCAAACGCACATTCAACCACCAACCTGGCCCGGCTGAGGCGGTAGTTGAACATCCTCTTTTCGCGTGTGAGGTGATGTCCAGGGAATGGACGCAGCAGGTTGTCCATCAGCGGAAAAGCCTCATCTCCAACAAACACATGGGGAAGAAGGCCAAGCCGCTCTGCTCCTGGGATGACGGTGTCAGGTGGTAGCTGCAGACTGCCATCTCTGAGGCTCTCTCCAAATGCAGAATTCCGCAGGCTCCCACCGTCGCTGCTCCTTCCAAAACCTCCGACATCCACTACCCTGAAGAGGTACTGGGCATCCACGACAGCCAGCAGTACCAAGGAGTGGGTGGACTTATAGTTGAAGTACAGGGACCCAGAATTTGCCGGAGCCTGGATCACCACGTGCTTCCCATCAATGGCACCAACGCAATTCGGAAAGTTCCAGCGCTCCTGGAACCCAGCAGCTATCGGCTCTCCAGTCCTCCGTCTGTGGTACCGGCATGGTCTCAATCACAGACTTCATTCATCATTCATCCATGGCATGCATTCTCTCTCTTTATATACAGAGTCAGGTTACAGAAGTAGAAATACACAAAACGTACCGTAGGCAGATGGCGAGTCGCTCGGCGGGTCCGATTGACAAACGCATATGGGTGTCTGCCTTTGAAATCAGTGGACCCACTTTTCCGAGCAACTCGTCAAACACGTCTTTGGTCATCCTGAAGTACTGCTGAAACAGTACATCATCCAGGCGGAGCTCTTGGACCAGAACATGGTATTCCCCCCGTTGCAGACGTTTTCTGAGTATCGGATGTACCCAACAGCGACGCACACTACATGGCCTCCTGCGAGACATTGCATACACTAAAGCCACCCTTGCTACTACACTTGCCCGTGCTACCCTTGCTACAAAACCAGCATCCATTTTGGCAATAGTGGAGAAGAACCGGGCTTTTCCTTTTTTGCTATGTCGGGGGCGGGAGATTCATGTGATTGGTTGTTGGTCACGTTGACTCCCCAAGCTTCAGACATGCCCACCGCCAAGCGTCAACGCACGCCGCACGCTGCTGTGTGGACGGTCCGTGAGCGGGAGAGCACTCCTTCACTACAGAATATCGCGCCACCTTACCATTCGCCAAAATGTTTTTAATACCAGCGGTAACCGGCCAAGCGCCGGGTAAAAAACAATCTTCAAATAAAAGAAAGTCACCGGAGGAGTTAAAGGAGAGTGACAGGGAGCATGAGAAGAAGAGGGAGAGAAAGTTTCAGCTTGATCGATGGAGTTGGCTTCTAGTGGTGCAGTGACGCGTCGAAAACCCTTTTATAATCTATCTATTAAATTTATGATTCGAAAATTATAAAAGTAGGGTAGACATGTGGAGATTATCCGGCTGAACAAAACGTGCATTTATCAAACAGGTTTCTTTTCCACAGACCTTATTTCCAGCTATTTTCCAAAACCCTGTGGAGAAATCCCATTGCTTTTTGTCGAGGGAACCAGCAGCTTACTTCCTGGTTTTAGGACGCGTCACTGCACCTCTCAATATGATGCCAATACAAACAAGGTCTTCTGTCGACTCTGTACATCAATGCCGACCTATGCTGACAAGTAAGTGAAGAGTAGACAATATAAAGGTATTGGCGAAATGTCCCAGCAGTTTAGGATAATGAAGTTTCTAATCAAATCTATTACATAGCCATTACATTTCTAACTCCTAATGACAGGAAGCCAGAAAGCGCATTATACAAATAATAATACTCATAATAATAGCAGACATTTTTTAACAATGACTACAATATCATTATTTTAATAAACCAAATATGAACAATTGAGGAAAATGAGGAAGAACTGATGATTCAAATGTTATAGTACAAGTAGTAATGTAGTTAGTGCATAAATTACTATTGCAACAAATGTGTTAATTTTCTTAAGTCGTTTTTTTTTGGACGAATGCTCCGGGTCAGTGGTTACAATGGTGGGGACAGTGATAATTCAATTCAATACCAACCTGATCTCACCAGAATGCGTGACTCCACCACGACTCCTTAACACCACAATGCGTGGTGGAGTCACGAACTTTGTTATATTTACGTGTCGGCACCACGCAAACAACCCCAATGTAAAGTGAATGAGGCTTCTTTGTCGTGGTGCACACACGCATTTCTACAACGTCCCGCAGTGAGCTTTTATTCTATAAAACGTTTTTTTAAATCTACTTTATAGCTTGTAGTAACTCACGGGAGGCTTCTTTTATTTTATTTGTATTCATAATAATTTAGATTTTCGTCAGAATGTAAAAATTACATTAGTTACGAATTTGTGTTCTCAAAAAACAGTGCATTGTGTGTAATGCAACTGTGATTTTTATTAAATTAGTTAGTTTGTAAGGCAGGCCAGAGCTTCAGCTGTGTCAAATAGATTGTTCCCTTTAGTTAACGTTATTTAAAAGATAATGATCATGTCCCCTGTATTGTATTACGAGCGTCCATTCCCATTGGATAACGGAGAATTGTACACCCGGAAGTAAGTATTCTCCTTACTGTCGATTGATTTTACAGTGATATCTGCACTACTCATCGACTAAAAAACACCAGATTATCCTTGTTAATTACACAACATTGATTGGTTTTAATTGTGTGTAATGCTTTTGTATTTTCCCCCTTCGATTCGGAGAAACAAATGTTTTTTCGGAGTTTTAGGATGGCCGAAGACATTACACTACCCAGAATCCTCAGCTATCGTTTGGGACTACACCATGTGCTTAGCTTGACAAACCCGTGATCAGTCCTCAACCTTTGTGATTGGATGTTGGAGTGGCAGTGTGCGAAGTTTACACAGAGCGTCAAAAAGGACTTTGAAATGGAATGAAACCCATCGACGGCACACTATTCAAAACAGGAATCGAACGTGTCCTACCCCCCCCCCCCCCCTTAGGTCACAGGCTCCTCCAACAGTGCTACGCAATAAAACAGATAGGCCTACACAGAAAAAATAGTGAAATAGTGCAATAAGAGTCTACAAGTGATTGGAATATGATATATTAGATAAATCATTTCTAAGTAGCAGCCAGATGAATGTTATGGATGTTGTTTCTAAGTTCAGGTGTTTAATAATCGTATAGCCTGTGGGATGAAGCTGTCTCTGTGTCTGGTGGTTTTAGTCCGGATGCTGCGGTACCGCCTGCCAGACGGCAGCAGACAGAACAGTTTGTGGCTGGGGTGATGGGGGTCTTTTATAATCCTGAGGGCTTTCTTTAAGGTTAACCTGGTATTTTTACTCCACTACATTTATTTTAGTTACTTTACAGATTTGGATTAATAATGTGAAATATAAACAACCCTTAAATCAGACTTTAGTTACACCTGAGTGAAATGCAGTGAAGGTGATTGTCAAGTGCCAACAATCAGGCGAGATATTTGATAGTTGGTGCTTGAGAAGACTACATATTTATCTGCAGATCCGTTTAAAGCATATTCATTACTCGTTATTCTCTAATAATTAATTAAAGACTGTATATAATTGCTATTTTGCACATCCCTTTCAAGATTTCAAGATTTTCTAAGGTTTATTGACATATATACACAATAGTGTAGTTATGCAATGAATGAAAAACTTGGGTCACAGGTTCCTCAACAGTACATTACAAGACATCTATCAATATGTGTGTATACTTCCACCATTACACTGTCGTATTCTGCACATTTCTTTTACTATCTACATACATAGGATTATAATTAATGTGTATAATATCAGTTAAAATAAGTGCTTCAACATAGTTAACATTGCAGGAAAGTTGATCAAGTTCCAAAACAAACCATGCAATTTAGACTTTGTCAGGCTTAATATTTATCTGTAGATAGATACCCCCAAAGTTTTTTTCCTATTTAAAAGAAGACCTTAACCTAAAGTATTCTTTAATGTTTAAATAAAGTCTTATTAGTTAGCACATCCTCCTATCAGGCACTAAACTGTTTTATTCTAGATATCATTTGAGTATCTTCTTGATATTTTCTATTCTATATTTATATCATTGACCTTCTACTTTCCCACTATTGTGTATGTACTCTTAATATTTAAATGTTTTCATAAAATATAACACATTCAAAAGTGCTTTACAAAAATGAAAGACATTAAGAAAAAGGCATTTTAAACAGTCGTTAAAAGCAACACAATCTTCCTGCATTGAAATGACTCTAAACGTGCAATAACGTGCTTTAACCAGAATGTGGTTTGGGTTACAAAGCTGTAAAGTTTACAGTGTTAACAAAATAAAATATACTGCTGTTTCTGGTTTAGTTTACGACGAATATTATTTTGTTATTGTTTTGATATTTGTAACACAAAAGCGATGGAAAAACCCCACAGCAACACAGAAAAGATGGTCTTAACATGACCCAGTGGTCTAGGAGTTAATAAAAAACAATAATATCAAAACAAAATATGACTACTAACTTTATTGTGAAATTAAAACAGAACGGTAAAAGAATAGTTTCCGGTCTATTCTGAGCCCGATCTCTGTAGATAAATAAAGAACTACGACAGATGTGTAATATGTAATGCAGCCAAACCATTTATTACAATGCATTCATGTGATGACTTTCAAAGAGTAAAGCAAGCACTGCTGAATAAAGTATGATTTTCTCTTTTACGAAACCTTTTTTATATGGAATGCAGTTGGAGGTCAACCAATCAAAGAGCTTGAGGACTGATCACGGGTTTGTCAAGCTAAGCACATGGTGTAGTCCAAAACGATAGCTGAGGATTCTGGGTAGTGTAGTGTCTTCTGCCATCCAAAAACTCAATAAAATACAAAAGCATTGCACACAATTCAAACCAATCAATGTTGTGTAATTAACAAGGATAATCTGGTGTTTGTTAGTCGATGAGTAGTGCAGATATCACTGTAAAAGCAATCGACAGTAAGGAGAATACTTACTTCCGGGTGTAAAATTCTCCGTTATCCAATGGGAATGGACGCTCGTAATACAATACAGGGGACATGATCATTATCTTTTAAATAATGTTAACTAAAGGGAACAATCTATTTGACACAGCTGAAGCTCTGGCCTTCCTTAAAAACTAACTAATTTAATAAAAATCACAGTTGTATTACACACAATGCACTGTTTTTTGAGAACACAAATTCGTAACTAATGTAATTTTTACATTCTGACGAAAATTTAAATTATTATGAATACAAATAAAATAAAAGAAGCCTCCCGTGAGTTACTACAAGCTATAAAGTAGATTTAAAAAAACGTTTTATAGAATAAAAGCTCACTGCGGGACATTGTAGAAATGTGTGTGTGCACCACGACAAAGGAGCCTCATTCACTTTACATTGGGGTTGTTTGCGTGGTGCCGACACGTAAATGTAACAAAGTTCGTGACTTCACCACGCATTGTGGTGTTAAGAAGTCGTGGTGGAGTCACGCATTCTGGTGAGATCAGGTTGTTCAATACAAGTGGCATTTTACCCTTAAGTCTACACCTGATTATACATATATATATATATATATATATATTATGCTCCTACAGTAGTTCATTCCTCTCAGATTCTTCAATCAGTCCCAGTAATTGCATGTCAGTCAATAGAGCTTCGAAAAATGTGTCAAATTCAACAAAAAATGTTTTGTTAGTGAAGGCCAGAGATAAATTATCGATGGTTTGATTGTGTAATTACAAGGTGAGAGAAAATAAATCCACATCCTCCTATGAAACGCATTTTATTTCCTTTTCCATGTTATATTTATACTTACTTGCATTAGAACATTTGCATGTTGAACTACATGCTGATATATCTTCCCCAGCCTCAAGGAAATACAATAAAATAAATTGATTCATCATTTTAAGAAAATCATAAAAATGTATAAATTAATAATGTTGTGGGCAAACATTTCAAATTTAAATATAAAATGAAATTTACTTTTGAAATGATTTCTCAAAAAACCTTTCTAAATGATAGTAAATTGGTAAAAAAGGTTTAGTGAATACACGTTTTTCTGCCTAAAATAGTTTAAATTGAACGTAAACTATATCAAACACCACATGCATGGCAATTAACCCATTTTTGCCCACTATTTAAATTGACTTTGGCTCCGTCTCTAACACACATACTTGCTCTATCTTCATCCATCTCTCATTTTATTCAACACACACATATACATATCATTGTTCTGTTTTGACAATTTAATTTGTTCATGAATGTTGATTGCAGTTTGCTGTTTGGAAAATAAATGTTGACATTGATACATCTGATGCTGATTTAAAAATGATTTCAGAGAAAGTTGAAAATAGTATTACTTCAGTGTTTTTATAGGTCATAAAATGGTAATGGTAAAATGGTAAAATGTCACATCTGGTGATACACAGTAAAAAGGGACACATTGAACTATTGTCCTCCAATATAAAACCCTGACATTATAAAATGCATGATTATATACCGGTATGGCGGAGAGATCAAAATATGTGGTTATAATGGAGTGGATGGGACGCGAGTGGCTAATGTGTGACTTTTTTGTTTAATCTGATTCTGTGCAAAAACTAATTATCCACCAAAATCAATGTTATTGCTAATCTTTGACATATCCAAGACTGTGATAAAAAAAAGCCGACCCCCCAACATTTATTATATGGAAAATAACTGCCTTTTTGTGCATGTTTTTCATAGAAAACGCAAATTCATGTTTTCAAACTGGCAATTCAAGGGTTAAAATCCTGAACATAATTTAACATTTGGTATTTTTGATCAGGACTGAAGTTGATTGAAAGATTTAACCCCAA